>NW_027554189.1:600000-900000 GCF_045843805.1 Urocitellus parryii
CCGGACTTCCCTAGAAAGGCCAGCTCCACCAGCAAAGAGGAAATAACAACAGAGATTTCAGCTAATGTGGGGAACAATGGAATTGTATCAGCTTTCCAGAAACTGGAAATAAAACTGATCTGGAAAATATTATTTAATAGTATATTTAAGGTCACTAAGATAGGTAAAGAGAGTGAGGGGGAAGGGAAAGCCCCGTGCTGCTTCCGATACATAGATATCCACATTCCCCAGAACTTCTGGATAGAGAGTCCCCTGGACTTGATCGTCACTTTCCCACAGTGATCTTTACACATAGAATGATGTTTCCACCCACCTGTGCCAGAGGGAAGCCACAGGGGCCCCTTGGTGTGGACTGCCGTGTAGGAGAGATGGAGAGGGGCCTCACATGTGCGGTGGGTGCCCTGTGCAGGAATCACATTCTAACCTGGCCTTAGAGCTCTGCACTGTGCTTATTGAAGGGAAATGAGTCTTACTATTTCAACGTTCCCAGCTCTGCCCCTGCCTTCCCCAGGTTGAAGGCTCTTCTTGCACGTCTCAAGAGATGCTGGCTGAAGACCCAAGTTGCTTCCTACTTTGAGCTGAGTTGTTAAAATTCTGGGCAATGTGGATGAGCCTCTGGGGGTGGTTCTAAGCAGAGCCTGGTGTGGCAGGTCCCCGATGTCCAGGCGGGAGGTCCTGTGAGCCCTGCACGTGTCCGTGCTGACTTGGAAGTTACCAGAACCCTGTGCGGGAGACCTGCCCCAGTCCCTCAGTCAGGGTGGGCCGGGTTCCTCTCACAGAAGCCTTCCTTGGTAGGGGTGCGGGGGAAAGCAGGACCGGGAGCTGACTGGGACTGTTATTTTTGGAGTACTTTTAAAATTCCTTTTTAAAAATGAACACAGTCAAATTGAGCTTCCCCCTCCCCCAGTGTACACGTCTGAGTCTTAACACGTGGTAGGTGGGTGCACCCCCCAAGGCACTTAGGACATAGAGCAGGGCCATCTGTCCAAGACATCTTCAAGCTGCTCCTCTGTCGTCACGTCCTCTCCTGACCACTGTTCTCAGTGACCTCTGACCTGCTTTCCATCACTGTCCTGTAAAGAGAATGACAGCACCATCTGTTGACTTCTGCTGCTCGCTGTGGGAGAGAAGTTTTGAAGACTGGCTTCTGGCTCAGCCTTTGAAATTTATCTAAGGTCTGGGTGTGTCAACAGCACTTCACTGCTTTTTATTGCTGACTCATATTTTATTGTGTGAAAGTGCCACAGTGTATCAATTTACCTGTAATTCACCTGTTACAGGACTTTAGGGTTGCTTCCAGTTTGAGGTTAAAATGAATAGAGCTGCTACAAATTTTCTTGTGTGTGTGTGTGTGTGTGTGTGTGTGTGTGTGTGTGTATGTGTGTGTGTGTGGGGGGGGGAACGTTAAGTTCTCATTTTCCTGGAGAAGCACCCAGAATGCACGTTGTTCTTAGAAGCAACCAACCACCAGACAATTTCCAGAGTGGCTGTACCTGTTCATATCCTCTCCACCTCTTCTGTATTCTTGTTGGCACTTGGTGGCTTTTCTGGTTCTTCTTGTCTTGCTTTGTTTTTAGCCATCCTGGGGGACAGTATCTCTTCAGGAGTGTACTTCCCCAGTGTGACAATGTTGAGGGTCTGATCTTAGCTTACTTGACTTCTCTAGGTCCTCTTTGGTGAAGGGTCTGTGGAAGTCCTTTGCTCATTTTTAATTGTGCTGTTAGTTTCTTACTACTGGGTTTTGAGAGTTCTTTATATAGTTTTTATGTAAGTAAGTTGTTTGTTGGGTATGTGGTTTACAAGTATCTTATTCAAGTACATAGCTTATCATTTAATTCTCTTAACCATTTTGATGAAGTCCAATTTATTACTATCCTAGTTTTTCATTCTTTCCCTATAATTCTTTCTTTTGTAGATTGTGCTTTTGGTATTATGCTTGAGAAATCCTTGCCTCACCCCAGGTCATGGAAATTTTCTCATGTTTCTTTTGATAAGCTTTACATTTTGACATATATATATATATATATATATATATATATATATATATATATATTTTTTTTTTTTTTTTCAGTGCTAGAGATCATACACAGGGACTCATACATACTAAGCAAGCACCCTACCACTGAGGTATTCCCCTACAGTTTGATATTTTATGTTTGAATCTGTGTTGGTAGAGCACTTGTGTAGCATGCTCGAGGCCCTATCTTTATAACACACACACACACACACCACAGTTATATATGTAATCTGTTTTGAATTAATTTTTTAATAAAGTGTGATGTTCTGGTTGAGGTCTTTTTTTGCACGTGGATATCTAATTGTTCAGTACTATTTGTTTACAAAGCTAACTTTTCCCATTGAATAGTTGTTGTAGCATTATAGATCAATTGTTCTATTTCTGGACTTCATTCTGTTTTGTTTATCTATATGTTAACAATACCACACTGTCTATGTTACTGTAGTGGTATAATTAAAATTGGGTAATGAAATCCTTCTAACCTTACTTTTGTTTTTTAAAGGACTTTTAAAAAATTCTATTTATTTATTTTTATGTGGTGCTGAGGATCAAACCCAGTGCTTTATGTGTGCTAGGCAAGCGCTCTACCACTGAGCCACAACCCAAGCCCCTTACTGCTGTTTTTATAAAACAATTTTTGGCTATTCTAGTTTTTATCTTTTCCCTATAAATTAATATGTAAATTGATATGCTTTTGATTGATTAGAATTGCACTAAATATTAAATCGATTTGGGAAAACTGCAATCTTTATATTATGTTGAGTTTTCCAATCCATGAACATGGTATATCTTTCTTTTACATTTTTGTTGATTTTCCATCAGTTTTCAATAGTATTTAACAACAGATGCTGTGTTTGATTAGATTTATACCTGAGCATTTTATTTTTTAAATATTCTTATCTAAATGATTATTAATGTTTAAGTTCTGGTTCCAATTGTTAATTGCTGACATATAGAAATATAATTGATATTGTAGATTTTGTCTCCTGCAATCTTACAAAACTTACTTATTTGTTCTAGGAGTTCTTGAAATTTTCTTGTGATGTTTTATTTAGGCAATAATACTGTTTATGAATATGTACAGTTTTATTTTTTCCTTTCTAATCCGTATGCCTTTTATTTCTTTTTCATGTCTTATCTTTCTGACTATCATTTCCAGTATGGTATTGAATAAATCTTATTTTAATTGACATGTAGTCAATATTTCCTCATTGAAGTTCCTGTTAGCTGTAGGGTTTTTGTAGACAGCTTTTATTGGATTGAAGAATTTCTAGGTCTGGTTCTATTTCACTGAGAGTGGTTGTTGTTTTCAATTATGAATGACAGATATGAAGTTCTGTCAAATGTCTTTTCTGTGCCAGTTCACATAATCATGTGTCTCTTCTCCTTTCAATGGTAATCTGACCTGTGTTTGGATGTATGTGGATATAGAGAAGGGAACATTAAGGATGACAAGGAGATTTTAAAAATTCAGTGGAGGGGCTGGGGTTGTGGCTCAGCGGTAGAGCACTCACCTCGCACATGAGAGGCCATGGATTTGATCCTCAGCACCACATAAATAGATAAAATAGAGATATTGTGTCCAATTACAACTAAAAAATAAATATTTAAAAAAATTCAGTGGAGGTAGTGAATTGGAGAAAGAATTGGTTAGGACCAATGTAATTCCCCCATCACCAAGGAATTCTGAAATATTAGAAAGATCCAGGATTCTTGCAATATATGGGATGAGACTCAACTGTTTTTATTGAAATTCTAAATGATAAGACTGAAATCAGCAGTCTAGAGGACTTGGGGACACCAGGGGACGAAGACCGCTGGGGACAAACATGTTTTCTCCACTCTTGCTTGGGTCTCTTGTGTGCAAACTCATCTGTGTGTTTTATGAAGTTCCTAAGTCACCACCCAGACCATGCCTGACCTATGGCAGGTGCTTCACACACACCTGTGTAATGAATGACAGGGCAACATTGTGACTTGGAATGCAGGCTGGGAAGCCAGATTAGCTGGGTCGGATCTTGTCCCCACCATGGTAGAGTCTGAATTACAGCAAATTTAAAGCTCTTTTTTTGCCTCAGTTTCCTCATCTCTTAAATGAGCCTAGTAGATGCATCTGCTACCTGGCTGTAGTGAGCGCAGAGTATGGCTCTTACTTTGTTATTTGCATGGTTATTTGGGATTGGACTCCCTGTCTTTACTTTTCCCCTACATCTCCATCATCCTCAGTCTCTCTCTTCCTCTCTGTCTGTGGGTAAAGCTTAAAACAGTTTCTCTAGCTGTAGTGACAGAATTGGAGACAACTTTCAGGATGATGTGATTCAAGCTCTTGATTTCTGTGTGAGGAAAGGGAGGCTCAGGTAGCCCAGGGATCCCCGCTCCATGGTGGCCTGGGGGGCAATATTGCAAAGCTGGCATTTGGAGCATATCCTGGTAGCCACAGTCAATGGCAGTGGGTGTCGCGACCCCTCGCCGGCAAAGGAAACACGACACAGGATTCTTCTTTCAGCAGTTTACTCAGGACCTTTGAATCATAATGAAGAGACAGGAACAAGAGAAGAAAGCGCGCGCGCGGGCGGTTGGTCTGCCCTAGCTTAAGTACCCAGCCCTGCCAATGAACCAGCACTACGTGGAAGAGTCTAATAGGTACAGCGCAGCGGAAGCAGGCCAGAGCCCAGCCCACAGCCTAACAATGAGTTGTTTACTTCTAACAACTCTAACCGCTGAGTCATCAGAAGCAGGAAGCCAGCGCCATTTTCAAGGTGTGGTCGCCGGCTCCCAACAAGTGGGGACCATTGAAGCAATGCAGATGCCTGCCCTGTGGGAGGCCTCAGTGCAGGAGTCCACTCAGGGCTGGGAAATGCGTAGCTGGGTGCCCAGCATCCTCCTTGGGCCCCACTGCTGTGTTAGAAGGTGGAAGGGCAAAGGGGGAGGAGTCAGCAGCAGCCACTGGCCACACCTCCTCAGGAGAGGCACCTGTTCTGGGACCTGGAGGAACCTGGAGGCTCCTGGAGGCTCCACATACCTGGAGGCTACCTCTGTTGCCCCTGGTTCCTCCTGACTCCCAAGCCCTCTTGTTGTCTTTCCAGCCAAGGTCTGAGGCAGCTGCCTTACAAATCTTCACAGCCCACCTTGTGCTGCCGAGATGCACTTGGAACTCTCACCTATAAATATTTCAGGCCAACTGCTTAGTTATTAATGGAATGAAATGAAAGAGAATTCTTTAGCCTCTCCCCTTCTCCATAGATTGAAAACCAGGGCCGTGTCTGAGAAGCTGGAGTGGTAGGTGTTTGGGGACTTGGAAGGCAGAGGGGTAGCTGCAGATGCACTTGCTCTGTCTTGTCCTTATTGTGAGAAGGACAAGGTCTGGAAGACCCCAGTGCTGCCTTCTTTCCCCTGTTCTCAGGGGGGTGGGTACATATGTCCTGGCGTGTCTGTCCCCTTTCTTGTGTGGACAGGCCCACTGCAGTGACCATCTTCTGAGGAGTGAGCTTGGCAACGTCCCTGGGGCCCTGACTTGGGTGGGGTTGGTGACCTGTCAGGCACCACCTGACACTCTGGAAGGCTGGTTGCCATCTAGATGTCTATCTTCCCTCCTGCTCTGGCTCTTTTTTTAGACTAAAGGAAGAGCATTTCCGGTGGCCTTGAATGACAAATCTCCATCATTAAACCCTGAGGGTTGGCTGCATCCAGGAGGAAGCAGCTCTTTTCTGGGGGGAACAGAGGCAATGTTTCTCTCGCTGCTCCTTTTCATTTGGAACACAGTGCACCCCAGAAAGCTCAGGCCCCATGCACCCCCAGAAATCTCAGCCCCATGTACCCCAGAAAGCTCAGGCCCCATGTACCCAGAAAGCTCAGGGCCCTTGCACCCAAGAAAGCTCAGGTCCCATGTACTCAGAAAACTTAGGCCCCCATGCACCCAAAAAGCTCAGGTCCCCATGCACCCAGAAAGCTCAGGCCCCCATGCACCCAAAAAGCTCAGGCCCCGGCTGGAGAAACCAATCACACCACTCAGTGTCTTTAGGGCTCTGCATCTCTGAGCACAGGAAATAGGTGAGATGGCATCGCCATGGCAGCTAGTTGCAAATAGTCTCTTAAAATAGTATCGGTGCTCTGTATGCAGGGCTGATGCTGCAGGGCTGCAGTGGAGACAAGGCTCCCTCTCACCAGGCACTGGCTCTGGCCTGGGGAGGAGTCTCCTTCCAGGATTGGAGCCCCATCTCCGTGCCACCACCTGAGGGGCCAAGGCTCAGGGGTTCCTGCTCCTGTGTCTTCCAGTCACGAGAGACCCTCATTGAGCTCCTGCCATTTATGAAGCACTAGGGACACAGGCTTAAATGAGACCACAGGCCATGGATCTGATAGAGATCCTGTTCTGGTCACAAGTGGGTGAAGATGGAGAGTCTGTGTGTGAATGTGATGTAAGAGTGCATGCATGAGTGAGTGTGTGAGTGTGCATGTGAGTGAGTGTGAGTGTGCATGGGTATGTGTGAGAGTGGATGTATGAGTGTGTGTGTGCATTATATGTGTGAAAGTGCATGGGTGTGAGTGTGCATGGGTGTGTGGGGTCATCTCTTGAGAGTGGGTCAGCAGTGGCCTGAGACTAAGAATGGAGACTGAAGTGGTACGTGGGGACTTGGTCACTGAGAGCTGCTCTTTCTCATTCCCGCTGTGGCTTCACACTCCTGGCTTCTCCCTGCCCCTATCTTTGGTGCACCCAGGGCACGCAGAGGGACAGATTGATGAGCAGACTTGGGAAGGACCAACCAGTACCTTAACTCTTCCCTACCTGCGAGCTCCCCCTCGGCTCCTCTGGCCTCTTGGAGTCTTCACCCCGAGGTCTTCACCATGCTGTTTGGACCTTCCAGTGCTTATGAAGTACCCAGCCTCCTGTGTTCTGTCATAGCAAAGCAGACCAAGACAGCCACCCTCCCCTCAACCTTCCCTTTCCTCCCAGCTCCCAGCCAGCTGTCACTGTACTGACGCCACCGCCCTCATCTTGCTGCTTTTGCCCCTTCCTCCTGTGTCCAGTGCAAACCATGGTCTCCTCCCAGGATTCTGACGGCAGCTTGCTGCCCTTGGGGATGCTCCTTTCTGTTCTTCCCTGTTCTCCCCATCCTGTCTTTCAGAGTGTCAGAGTGGTCTTCCCAAGAAATATAGGCTAAGTCATGGGCTCTGTACTCAGAAAATAGCAGCAGTGCTCAGCTTTGTAAAGAACAAAGCAAACTCCTCTGCATGACTTTCAGTCTTCCTTGATCCAGGCTTTTTTGGCTACTATGGATGCAAAACCGACCAGCCTGGAACTTGGTGGCTGAGGACCCCAGCAGCTAGCATGGTACAGCTTTCACAGTGGGGGTTCAGCGACGTCGAGGCAGAGTGGTTCTTGCTTGGTACCTCGTGCTACAGCCAGAGGTCAGCTGGAGTCTGGTGACTGTTAGAATCGTCCCAATGCTGGACTGAGGCTGGAGACCCCTGGTCCAGGTGGCCGCTCATGGATGGGAGTCGTTGCTGGTTGTGGCCAAGGGCCTTGGGTCTGCCCACAGACGGTGTGGGTGTGCGAGTGGTGTGGGAAGGGCTTCCTCAGAGCGTGTGACCGGGGCACCCATAGAGCCCTTTGTGACTAAGCCTTGGAGGTCTCATGTCACTACTTCCACCATTTTTTTGGGTCAAGGCAGTTCCAAGGTTCTGCCCAGGATCAAGGATTGGGAACCGGAGTCCCACCTCTTGAGAGAGAAGCTAATATGGAACTGTGAGAAGAGCGAGCAAGGGGGACACGCACGTTGAAGCAGGATGTCTGCAAGGTGCGCTCTGCCTCTGCTCAGCCCTGGCTCACCTGTCCAGGCCCACCTGCCGGCCACAGGCCTTCACAGTCTCATCTCTTAAGGTCACTGCTCCTTTGAACAGAAGGAACACGTCACCCTTCGAGGCCAGCGTGGATGGCACGTCCTGGGTAAAGCGGCCCTCATTCTTCTAGGCAGAGTGAATTCTTCTTCCCTTTTCTTATTTAAGAGTCTGTCTCCCCCAGGAGTCTCCAGATTCACTGTGTCCCTAGCGTCTGGCACGTGGCCTACCCGGAGGAAGTTACGAATGGCAATGTTTGCCAGGTCCACGTGGGCCTGAGAAGGCCCAGAGGAGAGACGGCTGTGGCAGGGCAGCTGACCAGGATTCTGAGTGGGCATCACCTTCTAGATCCCTCAGGCTTGTTCTGAGTCAAAGTCCAGGGCCCTCCGTGGAAGGATCCCATTGCACTTTGGAGTTAGTGCTGGTGCTGGTGGCCTGGGTCCTCAGAGTGTGTTGCTGTGCAGAGCCCTGTCTGTAAAGCGGCAGGGGCCGGCCAGCTCTGGAGAGCAGGAGACACAGAGGAGAAGGGCCCACTCAGGAACCGCGACACGCGCTCACCTCTGTGGCCTGGAGCTGCGTGTTCGTGGTCTCAGATTTAACATGAGGCTCTGCTTTACCCCCGGCCACCCTGGTCCCCGGCTGCCTCTCCCAGCCCTCCCAGCTCAGGGAGTGGCCCTCCTGGCCCAGGACGAAAGGCCCTGTGCTCCTTTGTCCTTCCTTCTGTTCACACTGAGAATGACATCTGTGGACTCTGGGATGAACCCAAGGCTGACCCAGGTTCTCCCCTGACCTTAGCATCCTGGGCTGAGCCCCATGGACTCATGGGGACAACTGTGGACACTGCTGACCACTGTCCCTGCTTTTGCATTTGTCCCTCCTGTCCTGACCCTCTGCACAGCCACGAGAGTGCCCTTTCTGAAAGGCACATCAGGTCCCAGCTCTCTCTGCCCCCCTGACCACTGTGTATTAGCCAGGGTTCTCTAGAGGAATAGATCAATGGGAGATGATTAGAAAAGGGGGCTTATTAGGTTGGCTTAGAGGACCAGAAGCTGGACAGTCCACAGTGGCGGTCTGCAGGCAGGAGCTGGAGGAAGCAATAGCTGCACAGTCCAAGAGGCTGAAGCCCCAGAACAAGGGAGATCAATGGTGCTGCCCCAGTCCAGACTGAAGACTTCTGGAAACTCCCCAAGAATCCTTGGCAGAGCCTGCGTTGGAGGAGTGAGGGAGCAAGAGCCTGACGTCCTCAGGGGATCGCAGCAGCAGGCATCAAGAACCCGCTCAAGAAGATTGACCTGCAACTGCAGCTGCCAGTGTTCTTTGGCTTGATTCCAACCAAGCCTCCAGCCTATTGGATGGTGCTGCCTGCACTTGGGGTGGGTCTCCACTTCAGTTGGCTCTCCCACATGCCAATCATTCTGGCACACCCAGAAGCCTCTTGACCTTGGGCATCTCTCAATCCAGTCGAGTTGTCAACTCAAGTTAACCATCCCACACGCCTGCAGCCCCCACCCCTGTTTCTGGGATCAGGAAGCCTCAGGCAGAGCCTGCTGGTCTGCAAGGCAGGAGCCACGGCCAGGGCTCGTGATCACAGCTGTCCTCTGGGCAGGTTCCCCTTGTCTGAGCCCAGCCAGGGGTTCACACTCAGGAGTTTCGCGTCCTCTGCTCTGCATGCAAGTGTCCGCTCCAAGCTTCCCACTGTGGTGGACTACAAGGTGGGGCCTCGTGGAGCGGCTCCATGCCCTTTTAGGGCTCACAGGGAGCTTCCTGGTGCTCTTCCACCCTTCTGCCCTGGGAGGACACAGCACCCTCCTTTACTCTTGGGATGCTTCTCTCCAGAAGGCACCATCCAGGAGGAAAGGGCTCTCCAGGCACCGGGCCCACAGTGCTTGACCTTTGACTTCCCAGCCTCTAGAATGTCAGAAGTAAATTTTTGTTCTTTATCAATTACCTGGTCCTGGGTAGTTTGTTGCAGTAGCACAGACCAAGACACCCGCACCCAAGAGGACAGCAGCCAACTTTACTCACGGGCACTGAGGCCCAGTACTGTCCACACTCGGGCAAGCAGGGCTGGTAGCAAAGCCCAGCAGGGGGGATGGAGGGGTGCAGAGGACACTGCTGGAAGACAAAGCCAGGGCCCTGCAAGACCCAGGAGTCACAGGCAGCTTCAGGATTGTGGGTTGGGGTTGGTATGTGGAGCTGAGCTGCCTCTCTGGGTCTCCCTGTCCTCTGGCCACTTCAAGGACAGATGGAGAGGCGTTCTCCAGGTGCCCTGGGGCCCATTAATGATAATGGAGCCTCCCTACAGTGGGGTTCTGGAGTTTTAAATGGGTCCTAGAAGCTTGAGTCTCTAGGGACCTAGGGGTCATGGCAGGGTTGGCAATTGGCTGGCCTACACGGAGACTTTGTGCCTATTAGAAAATGCAGCTCTCATTGGGAAGCTATATCCTTTGGGGATTCTGTGCCTGGTATCACACAGAACTTTTTTTTTTTTTTGGTGAAGAATTTGCACAGGATTTGACAAATGAACCACAGGATAGATTTTAGTGCAGTCTACAACCTGCTCAACTATGTGGGGCAGATTGAATGATGGTTGTCCTAAAACCATCCATGTCTTAATACCCAGAGCCTCAAATATTACAAGTTCTATCACTTCCATGTTAGTTCTCACAGTGCTGTCCTTTGTGCCCCAGGGATCTGGGGCCCACAGAGAGGGAGGGGAGGGGAAAGGTCTGAGTCTAGATGGATTGGAACCACTGGGCTGAGACCTGACCCGTGAGAAGCACCTGTTGAGGGAGAACCCTTCAGGTGTGGACCAGGAGCTACCAGGCCCAGAGTAGGGTGAGCCTGGATTTTCTGTCTGAGAAGGAGACAGGTTCAGGGTGCTGGAGCAGAGGGAATGGAGAGCACGAACGCCCGAGCTGGCCCCACAGGACGGTGACCCTTTGGCCTGCAGATGCTGTGGAGTGTGGGTCTTAGGGGACATCCCAGGAAGCCATCGGATGCCCACAGGGAAGGGGTGTCATCACAGGCACATTTTAAACAGTTCTTGTTTTTTCTTCTGGCCGCTGTGTGAGCAAGGGACCATGACAGCAGGATCGGAAGCCGAGTTGCAGGGCAGAGGCTCCCTGAAGGGTCCAGGGCAGAGCTGGCCGGCCGGCGTGTGGGGTGGCTGAGGGCCTGGGGAGGGGAGTGCGCAGACGGTGACGGCTTTGGAGGGGGCTCTGCCCGTGCTGGTGGAGACTGTCCCCTGGATCGTGGCCTGGGTAAGCTGGGCGAGGGTGACGCCACTGACCGACAGGGCAGTCAGGGTTCGGGGTGGGGCTCGGGGTGGGGCCCGGGGTGCCGTGCTGTGGGATGAAGACCGTGTGTGTGCATGGGAGAGTGTGCAACCCTGAATCAGCACAGGGGAGATGGGGACACTGGGAGTCATGGGGGAGAGGCAGGGAGCCCTGGGTGGTGTTGGAGGGCAGCCTCGGGCGCCCAGGGCCAGCAGGAGGGCACTGGGAAAGGCTGCAGGAGGGAAGCAAATGCATCAGAGAAGTGCACCTGGTCCTGTTTTTTTTTTCCCCCCTGGTCCTGTTTTGCTGGGGCTCAGCACAGGTTCTTCAGTGTGGAGCTGTCTCAATTGTGCATCGTAATTCCTGTAACAGCGGGTCAGCCAGACACGTTTTGCACTGAATGATGTGGTTTTGCTGTAGCTGCAGCAGCCATGGGCCCGGAGCCGAGAGGCTTGGAGCCCCTTTGCTGGGGAAGAATGTCAAGCTCAGGTGCAGCAGGAGGCTGGTTCTGTGCACAGGAGCCGGCACCGGCCCCTAGAGAGGCCCAGACTCTGCACCCGGCCTCGTCCCGTGCCCCCGCTTTCCGCTGGTTCTCAGGCCTGCAGCCCGTGACACCTTGACAAATGAGGCTGCCCAGCAGAGCAAATCACCATTTTAAGCAGACAGCGGCCGGCGGCCCCGGGGGCCCAGCACACTTCCACAAGCTCCCCTCAGACAGGTCCGAAGCTATTTCTCCTACTGTGAGAAATAGCCTTTTATTTCCTTATAACTGAATTTAATTTTTATATGACGTTGGCCTTCCACAAAGTGGCAGAACACTCTGTCACTGTCAGGTCTAAGTTTCTGGTTTCCTTGGGCCTGGGTCCAAGTGCCAGGGCTCCCCCAGCTTGGGGGTGGCGGATGGCCAGGGGTCTGGGTCTTGTGCTGTCACATGTAGGCTGTGTCTGCGGGACCTTCTGACCTTCCAGTCAGTCCATTTGGTGGCTCCTCGTCCTCCCTCGGCTCCAAGGCTCCCTTGAGCCACCAGCTGCCACTTCTGGGCCACCCGTGGGTGTGGGAGACGTTTTTCTGCACCCGTGTTTTGGGCTCTGGAACCTCTGCCTGGTGTGCCCCTTGTTTGTGGATTCACTGACACTCGTGGGCTCTACGTGTGGCACAGATCGTGCATGTGAGCTTATCCTGTCCCACGCGTCCCAGCGCCTCAGCCTGTGGCCATGGCTTCTTTGTACATCACCAGATCTGCCCACTGGGTTGGACAGGAGGAGCCTATCACAGGGCTGCTCTCAGGTCCGCAGGTAATAACAACGGACGTTGACTGGCACCTACTGTGCGCCAGCGCTGAGCTTCTGCCGTCAGCACAATGAACCTGCACGCTGGCCACTGTCCTTGTCCCCATTCACCAGAGGCTGAGCCGGGACATGAAGAAGCCCGTCATGAAGAAGATCATGTGCTTCCCTATATGCCCCCTCAGCCAGGAAGGTGGCTGAGCCCCAGAGTGCACCCAGTGAACCACGGTGATCACTCGGTGACAGCAGGTGGTGGCCCTCCCCCTCACTGCTGCTCATAAACACAGGCTTGGCTCACGCACCCTGGGACTCTGGGCCCACTCCTGAGCTCAGGACTGGATGCCACCCAGCAGGAGCTGGAACTGAGGCAGGGGATACCTGGCAGAGCCAGGACACAGAGGGAGGGGCTGTCATTAGAGTGGGCGCCCCCACCCTGGGGACTCTGACTGCTGGAGGCAGAGAGGGAGGGAAAGAGGGAGGCTCTTCTCCAGCCTCCTGCTGGCTGTGCTGCCTGAGCCCTCTGGGGTGTGTGCGTGTGCGTGTGCGTGTGCGTGTGCGTGTGCGTGTGTGTGTGTGTGTGTGTGTGTGAGAGAGAGAGAGAGAGAGAGAGATAGAGAGAGAGAGAGAGAGGGGGAGGGAGAGAGAGAGAGAGGGAGAGAGAGAGAGAGAGAGGGAGAGGGAGAGAGAGGGAGGGAGGGAGAGGGAGAGAGACTCAGGTGTGTATTAAGGTGCTTCAGAGAAACTCAAGCAACAGTTAATGAAAATGTTTACTGACCTCCGAATGGAGCCAGAGACTCCTTAATGCCTCTGTGGCCTCTGAGGAGGGGTCCTCTGCTGACTCACCCCGGGTTCTTGAGGTTCTCGGAGGTGCGGGCCACCAGGCCTGCCCTGCACCGAATTGGCCTCCCCTGTCCTCCACCCTGGGCTCCTGAGGGAGGCAGGTAAGAAGGGCAAGATGGAGACCAACCCTGCAGTGGCCTGGGGAGACCTTGTCCTCCTCTGGCATGATGGCCTTTCTCTTCAGGCAGGGTGTGGTCAGGGCGCGCAGCCTGCTTTTGCTGAGCAGTGCTTGCTCAGGCTCAGGTTGAACTATTGATTGAAGGCTTTGCTTTGGGAAGGGCTGGGGTGATTTAAGCGTGTCTGTGAGCGGGTCCATGATGTCTGCTTGCCCTGATTCTAGATGGAAAACAATCAGACAAGGACTTTGCTCACACGACTCTGGCTTTTATATTGAGTGTGTTCTAGGTCCACATAAAATACATAGAGCTGTGATGGCTGTGAGCCAGCGTGATGGCTGTGAGCCAGCGTGATGGCCTTCACTGTACAGAGCCTCAGGGATGCATGTGCATCCCTACATGCCCCCTGTCCTCACCCGGGAGCAGGAAGGCCCTGAGAGGCAGGCAGGGTGCTTGTTAGCCCGTCTCACCCACAGGGGAAGCGCCCCAGGCCTGGGGTCTGGAATCCCCTGCTCTGCTGAGGGACATTGGATGTCTGTGAATACTCTCCCACTAAATTGGCTGATCTTGCATTATGTGCGCTTTGGAAATAGCCATACTGACCCCTAATTTGGACAGTTGTCAACACAGTCTGAGACGCATGTTGGCCCTTGAATTCTGCAGCCATGGGACAGATCACTCAAATGGAGTGTGAATTTCAATGGGCATCAGAATCACTAGGAGCTTTAAAAATAGATCTGCATCTGGGCGCCACCCAGAGATTTGCTATTAACTGGCCGATGTTTAAAGCCCTCCAAGTGATCCTCACATACAGTGGGGCAGAGTGCCACTGGCTGAGAAGTGACCTGTTTTTGCATTTGGCCACCGGTTAAGGAAATGGCCTTTCCAGGTATTGGATAGTGAGGAGCGGGATCTCTCCTCAGTGATGCACCTGGTTCCTCAGGTGAAAGGAAAGAGGATGCCATTTGCTGTCCGCTAAGCAGGACTGAGCTGGGCTAAGACTGGGCCTTCACTGGGGGGAAGTTTACCAGAAAACCCCCATGGATGTTGCGGGACAGAGAGAGACTCGGTTGCTACCAAGAACACAGGCAAATCCCACCCACTTCCTTCCCCACCTGAAGTCTCAGAAATCGGGGTGCTCAGGAGTCTAGCCGGCTTGCTGCTGACCCTTGCCAGGGAGGATCAGCCCACTTTCTGGCCCCATGCTTGTGTGTGGGCATGGTGGTCTTTCCTGGCCTGGCTCTCGGCTGATGGATGACCACGGGCCTGGTGTGAGGAGCACAGAGGAAGCAGCACTGCAGGAAGAAGGGCCAGCAAGTCAGAGGACACAGCACCTGGGCTGGACCTTGGAGCTTGAGCTGCAGGAGGAGGGCCAGGACGGGAGGAGCAGGGACCCTCCCCTTCCCCTTCCTCCTCCTCCCCCTCCCTCCTCCTCCCTCCTCCCCCCTCCTCCCCCTCCCTCCTCCTCCCTCCTCCCCCCTCCTCCCCCTCCCTCCTCCCCATCATTCCCCCTTCCCCCTCCCCCCTCCTTCCCCCTCCTCTCTCCTTCCCCCTCCTCCCTCCTCCCTTCTCCCTCCTCCCCCTCATTCTCCCTCCTCCTTCCTTCCCCCTTCTCCCTCCTTCCTCCTCCTCCTTCCCCCTCCTCCCTCCTTCCCCCTCCTCCCTCCCCCCTCCTCCCTCCTCCTCCTTCCTGTCTATCTCCCTCCTCCTCCTGTCCCTCTCCCTCTCCCTCTCCCCCTCCTCCTCCTCCCCCATCACCCCTCCCAGTCAGAACTGCATGCTGTCCAGCTTTCTAGGGTCCCATTGCCTCACAGTCCTGTGTAGCTACAGAAAAGAAGGCTCATAGGGGTTCGGTGACGTGGCTCGTGACGTGGCTCGTGACGTGGCTCGTGACCCACTGTGAATGAGGCTGCAGTAGCCGTCAGGACGTTGCCAGGACACCTGGCCCTGGCCCTGTGGTCCGCTTCCCATGGACGCCCTCAGCACCTGATTTTGTTGATTCCTCTCACCCTCACGAGGTGTCTTCATTTTTCAGTGTGGACACTTGATGCAGAGGTGTTAAGTAGCTCCCTGGGGTGGCCTCTGCTCTTGGCTGTGAAGCTATGGACCAGGCAGACTAGGGCAGCGCCCACCCTGCTGGGGCCTCGTGAAGGTGAGATGTGGTCACCTGGGCAGTGCATCCAGCCCAGAGCTGGGGTCCAGCAGGCTCCATCTGCACCAGGTGAACCCAGTGAGCAGGTCCAAGGGGGCAGTGCTGGGTCCCAGAGGCCTCGCAGCCTCCCCTGGGCCTGGGCCATACCCCAGGGGTGAGCGTCCTGTGGAGACTACTCTCTCTGCCAACGTGGGGAACTGGCAAAGTGGCAGTAAAAATGGCCACAGTGTAACCAGCAGGACCAGGGATCAGGCGATGATGAATTAAACGATGCTTCCAGCTCCATGGCTTCCCTGCGGCCCCCAGGAACACAGATCAGTATAAATAACTCACCTGGTACAGGAATACTGAGCCTGCATAGGAAATGCAGGGTACTAACAAATCCTTCTGTGAATCAAAGAGGGCACCTCAGTGCCAAGGAAGGGCCTGAACTCGGGGCCCCTGTCGTGGCTCAGGCCTCGCAAACCCCCTTCCCATCCGGGGCCCGTCCTGTCTGCTGAGGCCAGAAAAATCTCAGAAACATTCCTGTCCTCTCCTGGCCTCCTGCTAGTCTCTCCACTCACAGGGAGCACGCACAAACCCGCCTGCCACAGGGGATCGAGGGCATTTCACCCCCCCCCACGTACACACATGCACAATGCACACACACGTGCACACACATGCACACACACACGAACATGCACACACACATGCACACACCCAAATGCACAGACACACACACATTCACATACTCATGCATGTGCACACACGCATACGCACACACACATACTCGGCATTACAGGAAGAGAAAGGCCCTCTCCCGAGTGCTACTTGGAACAGATTAAAAATACTTCAAGTTCTTTTTCAACCCCAAGGAGGGCAGAAGGCAAGTGGGCAGGAGGCAGGGTGGAAACAGAGTTGCCAGAGCCCCTGCATTGGAAACGGGGCTCCCTCTTTTGGCGGAGGAGCAGCTGTTACAAGATGAAAGGACCAGGATTTGTCCCTGCCGGGGCTTCTGCAGACCGCCATCTTTTGGTTTCAGGCCGGGGCGGCCTCCAGGCCCAAAGGCCACTTTCTGCTCTTTCATCAGGACGGTCCTCTCTCTGGGAGCCAAAATCCTGCAGCAGGACCCTGGTGCCAGCCCTGTGATGTGTCCCTGGCCGGCCCAGCCCTCTGCTTCCAGCACAGGGTCACATTCGGGTCATCTCCTGCTCTTTAGGACCTGTCTTTACTGTCACTGCTTTGTGGAGCGGAGCCGTGGTCAGGGGCGAGTGGAGAAGCCAACAGAGGTGGCCAGGCCTGTCCATCTCAGCCAGGAAACGCACCGAGCAGGAGGGTCAGCCCGACTAGCCCTGGTGCCTCTCGGCCCAATCACACTTCCATTTCGGAGGGGAGGTCGCCCAGCACAACTGAAGGCCAGGAGTGTGTACAGGGGCAAGGAGATGCCGAGGGATGGGCCTTCTCTCTCCCGTTCATCTTCCTTCCACTGGGAATGTGCCTAGAGCATGCAAAGAGGAAGGAACCCAGAGACAGGACAAGAAGAGGGACAGGGAGGGTGGGAGAGGAGACGCAAGCTGGGCACATGTGGTGTGGACACGAGGGCTGGGGACAGGCCATCGTGGGCTCAGAAAACCACACGAAGACATTGGGGATTTACCCTGGAGACCCGGCGGAGCCATGAGCCAGGGTCCAGGCAGGATGGCAGCAGACTCCAGGTTCAAAGGTGGAGATTTTTGCTTTTTATGATATATATATTTATATATATTTTATAATATCTATACATACATTTGTTGTTTGACACAGGGTCACTCTCTATTGCCCAAGCAGGTTTCAAGCTTGTGGGCTCAAGGGACACTCCTGTCCTGTCTCCTGAGCAGCTGAGACTACTGCACATCCCCTACACCTGGCCCAAAGGAGGGAATCTAATGTGGGGGATTTGTTGGACTTTGAGAAGAAGAGGGGAGGGAGGGACCCTGGCCATGGCTCCCAGTTGTAAAGCTTCAGGGACAAAGGGAGAGGTTATTCATGGGGCCCCAGCCTCAGAGGACTGTCCCTGAGAAGGGTGCTGAGCCTCTGAGGGGTGGTGTTGGGGTCTCCTGGGCATGGGTAGGCTGGCTCTGAGGTGTTGAGCCCAGGGTTCCTCCAGCTGCTGCCGTGGAACACAGCGCCCCTGCTCCCGTCAGGCTGATGGGCCACAGTCACCAGGGAGGAGGGAGGCCCTGAGGTCAGGCCGAGTGGGGGGTCCCCTGGAGAGGGGCAGTGAGCTTGTAGAGCCCCGGCCCTGGCCTCACAAGGCAGTCCACGCAATGGGGATGGAGCTGAGTGACATGGCTAAAGACCCAAGAGGGAATTTGGGTTTGGGGAAGGCCACTCCAGGTGCCGTATGAGGACTGAGTGGGTGGGTAGGAGGCAAGGAAAGGGACATTGCCTTATCCCAGTGAGGAAGGGAGAGCCCCAGGGAGGGGTAGGAAGAAGAGACTGAGGCAGGGTGTGCACGTGGGGATCGAGTCACTTACTAGGGGCAACACAAGAGAGGAGATGGGAGTCAGGGGTGAACCCAGGGGCCTCCACGGAGGAGAAGTGACATGTCACTGTTGCCCTGATCTCTCGCTTTGCTTCATGGTTTCCAAGAAGGGAAGGTTCCTCCCTCCCTTCCCTCCCTTCCTTCCTCTTTCCCTTCCTTCCTTCCTCCCTCTATCCCTTCCTCTTCCTTTCTTCCTTCCTTTCTTCCTTCCTTCCTTTATTCCTTTCTCTCTCTTCCTCCCTCCCCCTCCTTCCCTCCTTTCCTTTCCCTTCCCTTTCCCCTCCCCCTCCTTCCCTCCTTTCCTTTCCCTTCCCTTTCCCCTCCCCCTCCTTCCCCCTCCCTCCCCCCTCCCTCCCTCTCCCTCCCTTTCTTCCTTCCTTCCCTTCTCTTTCCCTTCCCCCCTCCTCCTCCCCATCCTTACCCTCCTCTTTTGTAGTGAATCTGAACCACATCCCCAGAATTGTTTATATTGTATCTAGAAACAAAATCTCACTAAGTGGCTAAAGGTCTCACTAAGTTTCTGAGGCTGACCTTGAACTTGCAATGCTTCTGCCTCAGCCTCCTGAGTTGCTGGGATTACAAGCATGTGTCACTGTACCTGGAAAGAAAGATCATTTCTCTGCAAGACACATCATGCCATTATCAGTTATAACTGCTAACAATTTTGCCCTTTTACAGAAGAAAAACCTGCCTTCCCATGTTTTCTACACACAGGTGTGAAAGCTGTCCTCTAGGGTGACACATCAAGTTTATCTTCTGCTGGACAAATATTTGACAATAATAGTTAGCTAGAAGAATGAGTAAGAGGTGTGTAAGTCTGGTAATTCAAACAGGAAGCCCTGAATATTTGGATTTTGGCCCAAAGCAGCATTAGCTAAACATGCAATCTCAACAGGCAGGTGGCTAAGACTGAGAGAATTTGACAGATGCCTGTGATCCTAGGTGGCAGCCTGGCAGGGTGATGAGCCTGTGGACAGACAGAGGGAAGCCCCAGGAAGGCGGGTGTAGGCTTGTGCTGCAGAGTAAGATGTGGGTCCCTGCAGGGCAGGACCACTGTGGGGAAGACCAGCTGGCATGCACGTGATGAGAGAAAGAACTTGGATGAACACAGGCATGGCTCTGGGGACTGTGTCAAGAACAGAGGCCTGAAGTGGCCTCCAGGGAATCACCTCCTCAGGGGGAAAGTGGCAGAAACCAGAGGAGACATGAGCCCCCAGTGCCACAGACAGCTGAGGCCTCGGGAAGACAACAACGCTGCTCGTGGCTGGAGGTGGTACAGGAACTGAGACTGCAGAAGGCACCCAGGCTGTGGGAGTGATGGTGACGAAACAATAAGCTTCCTGATGAGCCCTGGGTTTAGCTTTCTTGGTTGCAGTAGCAACTTCATTACCTTTTCAAAGACCCCTCTCCAGATCCAGTCGCCTCCTGAGACTCTAGGGTTCAGAATGTCAATTTGCGGATGTGGACCTAGCTCAGCCTGTAGCAACCCCTGCAACCAGGGACCATGTCTTGCTTGTTGAATGTTGTTTTTCACAGACTCTGCCTGAGCCCCAGACACAGTCGGCCACTGACAAGGAACAATGGTCTGGAGCCAGGCCCTGCCATACCCTTGTTTGTTCTGTGGACCTCTGATTACTTTTTCAGGGCCAAAAATGCAGCTGGAGTTAATGACTCTTGGTGAACCACAGAGTAATTGTGAATGAAATCTATTAAAACTCTGGAAGTTAATTATTGATGTAATTTCCATGTATAGAATGATAATCTTCTTTTTTTTCCCCTGAAAGCCTCGTTAGATTTAGATTTCTTTTTTCCTCTGGGCAGTAGATACGAATGATCTCTAGGAGAGGACATTAATAATTCAACATGGTGCATCATGGGCATTTCCATACAAATGTGTCCCTGTCAATATCTTCAGAGGAGCAGGTGGCACCTGGCACATTCTTTCACCATGAGGTCCTCTGGAGAAGGCACAGGCTCCTCATTCAGTGAAGAAATTTCCTTTCTCTACATTTCCCAGTCTTCCAGGGTCAGCGATAGGACTAGAAACCAGCAGGACACAGTCCTGGTCCTGCAGCAGCCCGGAGCCTGCAAGAGTAAGCAGCCATGTTCGGATCTCAGCCACGGCCTGCTAAGTAACTTGCAGAAAGGGACCAGGTTTGGGCACAGAGGACCATGCAGCTGGGCTGCCATGGAGGGGGCCACGGTGAGCAGGAGGAGGCCACTGACAGTTGCCCTGAGATTGCAGGTGGAGGAGGAGTTTGCTGGGAGAGGAGGATGGGAAAAAGCATGAGACCAGAGGACTTGGAGCTGTGAAAGGGTCTTGAAGGCAGTAAGAAGTGCACTGTGGGTGATCCAGAATGGCTCCGGGGTCCCAGCAAGGACTGCAGTGTGGGTGATCCAGAGGGAATCCAAGGTCACAGAAAGGACTGCAGTGTGGCTGATCCAGAAGGCTCCAGGTCGCTGGCTTTGGCTGGTGGAGAGGAGCCTTGTACTTGAGCTCAGGCATGGAGACAGAAAAGGATGAGTTAGTTAGGGAATATGGAGTTTCTGGAACTTTTATTCCTGAGAGGGTTCCAGGGTAAGGATGGAGCGAGGCGTGGACGGGCATCACAGTAAACAAGGGAATGCTGAGGTCACAGCAGCTGGTACTGGACAGGTTGACACGGAGGAGTCAAAGCCAGAGCAGGTGACCTGTGGAACAGGGGGAGGCGGGCAGCATAGCCGGCCTGGGAAGACAGGCAGCCCAGTGGCCGGGGCAAGGAGCCAGGAAGGCCATCTTCAAGGAGCTAGGGGAGAGCAGGAGAGACCTTGAGACAGGAGTGGTAACAGTGTCCAGGGCTCGTAGGATCCGTGCTGTGAGGGGTTGGAAATAGTCCACTGACTGTTGGAGACAAGCTCAGCCTAAAGACGGAGTTGGGGGAGGAAAAGCCACTGCAGGGACTGGCATGCACAGGGGCTGAGAGGCTGGGGAAGGTGCAGTGTGTCGAGGCGGTGGGCACGAGAGGCAAGGTGAGCAGGGGCTGAGCAGGCGGAAGCCCTGCCTGCCACAGTGCGCCGGGGTGGGAGGACGTGGGTCTGGAGGCAAGAGAGCAGGATGGGAGCCTCACAGAGAGGGGAAGGAGGAGAGGAAGTGGAGGCCAACAGGGATCCCTGCTCACCCTGGGAAGCTGCTGGGCGATCACCTGAGACCTGGCTGGGAGGAGCAGCCGCAGCAGGTGATGGATGGTTAGGAAGACAGTGAGATGAGTATAGTCAGAGACCAGAGTGCATGGGGCTGCGACCAGCAAGTGTGTCCAGAGCCGAACACAATGTGCCACTCATCCCTGGACCTTGGCCTCATGTTGCTCAGAGCTGACCACACTGGAGAACCGTAGGAGGAGGGACGCTGATATGGGCCCCACCGGGGTCAAAGGCAAGAGGGGTTGGGTGATGGTAAGGCATGGGATGTGCGGGAGGTGACGTCAGCGAGGTACTCCCTCCGGAGGTCAGGCTGGTAGGAGGCGGGGAGCAGAGGAGGGTCAGGGGTCCAGGTTGAAACCCTAGGTGAAAGCACAGCCTGGTAAGGCAGGCAGGAGACAGGGCGTGCTGGCGCTGGCATGGCGCTGGGTAATGTCGGGTCCAGGGTGTTCCTGGGGCTGGGGGTGGGGCAGGTGGGGGTAGAGAAGCCTGTCTCTGAGCTACATAATGTCCCTGTACAGACACTTCCTGCACACTGATGCCTGGCCAGCTTCCAGGGGAAGACGGGTGCTGACAGAGGGTTGGGCACAGTCTGCACAGTGTTCAGGGTGCTCCAGCCCCTGCCCCACCCACACAGCCTCCATGCCTCGGCCTGGACTCAGTCCCCGAATCAGCCCTGATGAACATGAGCAGCTTCTGAACCCCTCTTCTCCCACTCCCGCACTTTAGGGGATCCCCTGATTAAGTGTTAAATGGGCACACTGTTTTCTTCTTTTATTTTTTAAAACTGAAGCATGAGCAACTGATTCCATGGAGAGCGCGAGTGCTGTTCCCTCCAGACCACGGTGTGGGCAGGCGCCGGGGATATCTGTTTGCCAAAGGAGCCAGGTGACAGCCTGCCCCTCCCCCAGGCCGACTGCTCAGGAGGACCACCCTCAGGACATGATTGGGATTCTCAGGGTTCCCTGCCTCGGCTGTCTTTCTTTTTTTTTTTTTTTTTTAATGAGGAAACCAAATTTATTAATTATGGATGTTCCAACGGCATTTTATTAGATATTATGATAGTTTACGTTGACACCTGTTTGCAGAAAAAATTATATCCCTTATTTCTATTAAAATAATTAATACTTCTGCAAGGTAAATTTAATTCCTTGAAGTAGCAAATTTTCTAATTCTCCAATATGGCACAGTTTTATATCACTAATCAAAAATCATCTTTCTAAAATGTATATACTAAACTTGATGTAGACACAAAATTCTATATGCTCTGGTTCTTCATGTTGAAATATCTCAACTTCCAGAAATATGGTCACCATATCAAAAATGCCAGGGTTCTTTTCAAGGTTAAGATTTCAACAGAGAAGAAGAAAAAAAAAATATATATATATATACACAAATTTATTATATACAAAGATAAGCAAAAGAATATAAACTTTAGTCATAATTGACAGTTTTGAAAATTCTTTAAATTATGGTGACCTTCTCCAAAAGACATGGCCTTTAGAGTGGTGCCACAAAGCCATGAATCAGAATTCTAGGCAGTTTGCCCATAATAGCAATTTATACTGTAGAAAAGTTGGGTTTTGTGGGGGCTAATAAAGGAATGAAATGCTTTTATATCTAGGGAAAATCAATTAAAATATCCCTGAAGAGGGGCTGGGGCTATGGCTCAGTGATAGAGCACTCGCCTGGCACACATGAGGCACTGGGTTCAATCCTCAGCATCACATAAAAATAAAAAAATAAAATAAAGATATTATGTCCACCTAAAACTAAATATATATATATATATATATATATATATATATATATATATATATAAATTTTTTTTAATTCTCCCTGAAGGAAGGGATACTCTCAGGAGTATGTTTATCAGTAACAGTAATTTTAGACATAATCACTGAAAAATAGTTTAAGATTTCTGGGTAAAATTCTGGTTTTCTAATAATAAGAAAGGAAACTTTGTAGTTCAACATATGGTTTGGTGACAAATTAAAAGGGATAAAGTAAGCTGAGGAGAAGGCAACAGAGTTTATGGAAGAGGCAAGAAAATATAGATAAGTCTCATCAAGAAAATAAATGAGTTGGTCCTTTCCAAGGCCAAGTGTTGGAAATATTTATCTATGTAAGTTCAAGCCTAAAACAACACAATTCACATACGTTTTATATTTAATAATATACAAGAAAAATACTTTTCATTTGCTGTAGAAAGGCTACTTTATATGAAAAGCAAGAAACATACTTACTCAATAAAAATCCCAAATGAAATCCAACTTAATATATAGAAATTATAGGGATGACCAAACAATTGATTAAAATTCAACTACATTTACTGTACTGTCTTGAAATATTCTACTCCTTTTTAATCTGTACACAAGGCTCAAGTTCTAGGGTTTCAGGTTTTATTTTTGATTTTTCTTAAAAATATCAACTCTCAAATTAACTAAATATTTATCTGGGCTCGTAATGGTAATCTGCTCTTTGTAACAGAGTTCTCTGTAGATTCTTCCACTATTGACCTCTCCACTGGGTTAAAGCCTTTGTTTTCTTTGTCTTTTCCATGTGATTTTTTATGCTGGAAAAACGGAACCCCACCACTTGAAGAACAATCCACACTGGTATCTACAGATGGCTCTTGATTTAGAGGTTCTTCAATGTATTGCACCAGAACTGTCTTTTCTTCATCCATGTCCTGATTATTTTCTTCTTTATTGTTTTCTGAACAACTCATCATCATTAACAGCTCAGGCTGATTCTTTTTCAGCTGATCAAGGAGCTGTTCACGTGGTTTGGTTCTTACTAATGTTGATGGGTATAAATAATTCTTTCTCTGTGGTGTTGTGCCTGTCGGGATATCCAGTTTCAGATCCTGTTGCAGAAAGCAATTAAGCTTAGATAAACCAATTTTTATACTTTCATTAAGCTCTAGACTTTGTTCTATCAACTGCTTTTCATCAGTGGTTATCTGATCAAGAAAAATATTATGTTGGTTCTCATTAGCTTCTTTATGTCCACTTAATTTTTCAGTGATCTCTGAACTTGAAGTCTCACAACATTGGTTTACAACCTCCAACATGTTCTGGAGTTCCTCTTCCCTTTTATTTAAGCAAGATACCCACTGTTCAGAAAAACAAGCTGTGCTTGTAGTCAGAGACTTGCATCTCTGTTCAGTCTCTTGAAATATTTTTTCCAGGTTACTATTGAGTGTATCACAGTGTTTCACAGACTCTTCAACCAATTTTCTACCTTTTTGGTTAAAATGTCTGAGTTCTTGAGACAAACCATCGGAATCAGTACCAAATTTTTTACTGTGAAAAGTTGTTTTGTTGATTATATCCTTAGATTTCTGCTCTGTATTTTCTTGGACATTCCTGAGTGGTTTCTGGATGTTTTTACACTTTTCCTCCAAAGTACAGAATCTCTCTGCCCAAAGATTGATTAACTGGCAAAGCTCCTGTGAATGGGATTGTTTTATGGTATTCAGGTCTTCACTTAAGTTTTCACAAAGTGTCTGTGATTCAATCAAGGAGGAAACTGTATTTTCTTGTAGTTCATGTAGATTGTTACACAATGTACTGAGAAAGCCATCCATTTCTTTTTTCTGATCTTCTATCTTATCAGCCACTGTCAATGAAGTCTTGAAACTGTGCTTCAGTTGACTATTGATCTCCAATATATGCACCACAGCAGGTTTTAAAATTGTCTCCAGTGAACTTAGAAGGCCAGTTGAAAATTCATTAATAAATTTCTGCAGTACAGTTTTAGTTTCTGCTGCTAATGATTGTTCTTCTAATATCATATTAGAAATTTGAGAAATATGAGTCGACACATTTTCTGGAACAGATGTGAGAGATCCAAGTGCTACTGTAGTAATAGTGTCTAACGCAGAGACACTAGAAGACATCAGATTTCCAAACAAAGTCTTGTGAACTTCTAGCACGGCCTTTTGTTTTGAGCTGCCATCCTTAATTAATTCCTCCATATCATTAAATAGACTATTCAGGTTTTTGCCAAAAATATCTTGAGCTTCTGCATTATGTTGGTCAATTGCCCTCTTACGATCCAGTTTGGAATGGAGACCAGATACATCTGTTGTTGTTTCTTTAACTGTGTTGAGCAACTTGCTGGCAGTATCATGAAGTTTCTCTTCAGTACTTTCCAAAGCTGATGAGATATATTCTTCTTTAACAAGCTGTAATTTAGTTTCTTGCAAATGTTTTTGAGTGGTTTCAAGTTCCTGTGTCTTATTTTGCAGGTCAGATTTACATTGGTCAAGTTCATTTTTATTATCCATAAATAACTCTGTAACCCTATTTAGTTCCTCCTCAACAGCACCAATTTTTTCAATCAATTCTACAATTTGTTCTTCTTGAACAGTTAATTTTCCATTCATGGCTCTAAAATTTTCTTCAGAAATGTATACTCCATTTTTCTCACGAGCTGCAGCAAGATCTCGTTTCAGACGCTCTATCTCTTCTGTATATTCCTTAATAAGAGCTTTTTTGGTGAGTTTCTGATTAACTTCAGGCTTATTCAATATGTTTTTTGCTCTATGAGCATATTCCAGTGTACTCAGAGTTTCCTCAAGATTGAGAGATGCAGGAGAAATTGTTGCAATGATAGATGTTCTTGTTCGGCCCCCTAGAGAATCTTGGAGGATTCTAGTTAGTTTAGATTCTCGATAAGGAACATGAGGTGTTCTTTCTACAAGAGCAGTAATAACTCTTCCCAAAGTCAACAGAGATTGATTGATATTTCCAGCTTCCCGAGCTCTCTTGTCAACTGCTCCAGAACGACCAATGTTTTCACTTCCTGCAAGATCAACCAAGTTCAACTTTCCAATTTTAACAAGTTCTTCTCCGTCAATTGTAGTTTCTTTCATATGTATTGTAACAGAGAAAACTGAGTGGGAACGACTAGAGTATGCATTCATCAAAGTTGCTGCAGTTGTTCTTTTTGCTGCCCCCTTCTCTAAAATTTGATAGACTTCATCCTTGTTATGTACAGTAATTTCTTCTAAACCTTTGATTATCACTCCCCTCTTGTTGCGGGGATCATCAAACATCTGTAGTCTCTCAGAAACATCAGAAGATGGATTAAGAAGATCAAAAAGTTCTTCATTATAGATTTCCAACAGGGACACTTTGACTGAAAATTCAGTACCATTATCAGTAAGTTTCTCAAAAATCTGATGAAGGGTTCGAGGAATTATACCAGCCAAAGGATCCTCCTCCCAGGTATATGTTCCATTAGGTGACCTTTCACCTTCCATAGTAAAGGTTTTTCCAGTACCGGTTTGGCCATACGCAAAGATAGTACAATTATAGCCCATAATAACTTCATCCAGAATTGGACAAACAACACTGCGGTAAACATCGATTTGTTTAGTAGATGCTCCAAAAACCATGTCAAAAGTATATGTCTTCCTTGAACTCTTATCAGCCAATCCTCCAGTTCGTACACTAACTTCTTTTCGAACGTGATCACACTCCACTACTGAATGGGCATTAACTTTCCGCTCTGCCAAATTAAATGGTCTGCATCTCACCACCACCTGAATGTTCCTCCCTTTCTCCTCTTTCTTCTTCGCGGAGGAATTTATCTGGGACGCCATGACTGTCCCCGCCAAAAAAATCAAGGCCTGGCGGCGGACTAGGGGGCTGTGAGGCTCGAAGAGGTTCGGCGACCTATGCGGGCCCACGTGCTTGCCTCCTCCGCCGGTTGCTGGCGCGGACAGGAGGACCGAGGCACGCAGCTAGCCGTCCTGGATCTCCACCCAGGACTCTGACTGGCGGTGGGTGACCTGTCCCGCACTAGCCGGACAGAATACCCAATCTTTCGGCTGTCTTTCAACATGAAGGAAGGGAAGTGGCCTAGGAGCGCCAGCCTCAGTCAGGATGCTGGGGGCACCTCACCTCATCCAGGTGCTGCAATGATTTGTCTGTCTCAGCTACAACCTGTCAATAGCCTGCGCCACTCTCAGCAGGCTTGAAGTGCCTAACGTGCTTGGCACAGGGTCCCTGGAGTGTCAGGCCATCATCCCAGCAGCCCAGGGCTGAATTCATGAGGATCACCTGCAGAATACTGAGTGTGCCCGAGGACGGAGGTCAAGTGGGAGGCAATGGCGGAGGCTGGGCCAAGGCCCTGGCTGGGAGCCGCCAGGGTGTGCGGTTTTCTCTCACTGTGAAGATGTTCTGGAAAGATACAGAATGCTGGCCCTGCAGAAGCCTCTCAGACTCAACTGAACCTGCAGGATTGGATTTTCCTTCTCTAAGCCAGGGAAGCGCAATGGAGGGAGAAGGCACCATGAGCTCTCTTACCTAGTGCCTGCACTCCAAAAATGGCTTGGCTTTTTGGCAAGAGTTTCCAAAAATAAAGTTGCTAAAAGTGACACTTTCAGGGTCTTTGAAGATCGTGGCATTTCTCTAGATTATGAATACTTCAAACACCATCATTCTTAAAAAAAATCACTAACAGGGGGTCTCCACCTTTTTACCTGTCTTTAATCTCCCAACAGTGCAGGCATGGCACTGGTAAGGGGGTGATAATGCCATGGTTGCCCATGAGCCTCTCCTTCAGGGACATGTGGTCGGCCCCTTCTGGTGGCAGTGACTCCTTGCTGGTGGGACTCAGTGGCTGAGCTGGTGCTGTGCTACTTAGAGAATCCCTGGGCACCTGGATGCCTGTTCACAGAACAGAGTGACTGCCTCGGTCATGCATGAAAAGCCGTGGCTGGCAAAGCCCCGTTATGACCTAGGTGCTATCACTTGCCTGCACAAAGCCCATGCTGGTGCTTCTCTGGTGCCTCAAAAGACAAATAAACCTTTCCTCCCATCTGCAATTGCACTAAAACACTGGGCATTTTAAGTACCCAAGAAACAGCAATTACTGGTTAAAAGCAATTTGAAAATCTCTCCAGAGTGATATGTCTTAATATAAAAATGATCTTTTTTTTTCCCAGTACATGTTTATTGTGGAAGCAATACTCTAACAACATTAAGGTGATGGAAAACAGAAGCAGTCAACCTGTAATAGCTACCTCTGAACACAACTATCGAAGATGATACTGAAAATATACATCTTAGCAATAAATCTTTGTCCAGTTTTCTGGTTATTTTCTGAGGACTTATCCTTAGAAGAGGCATCATCAACTACATGAGCATCAGCATTTTTTTTTTAATACTGAGATTGAGCCCAGGAGTGCTCGACCACTGAACCACATCTCAGTTCTTTTTGTATTTTATTTAGCCACAGGGTCTCATTGAGTTCTTCAGGGCCTCAATAAATTGCTGAGGCTGGCTTTGAACTTGAGATCCTCCCACCTCAGCCTGAGTATCCACTGGTATTACAGGTGTGCATCACCCTGCCTGGCCAATCATAAACATTGTTTAAGATTATTGATACATTTTGTCAGTCATCTTTCTGGAAAGAGTGCTTTTCTACCTTTTTGATTTTTAATTTTTATTTCTTTGAATACTAATGATTCTAACCAATACTTTAAATTTTTAGTAGACATTTATTTATCTTTCCTTGTTCTCTTTATCCACTGGGGTTTTATTATCTTCCTTTTAATTTATATGAACTTTTTATTTGTTAAGGCTATGTTTGTTGCAAAAATTTTCCTGTTTATCTTTTAATTTTATTGGTGGTTTGATATATATATATATATATATATATATATATATATATATATATATATATATATAGAGAGAGAGAGAGAGAGAGAGAGAGAGAATGTCAACATTTTTATGCACCCGACTCCCCTTATTATTTCTTATATACCATATTATTTCTTATTTATCATTTATTGAGCACCTATTACTGGCCAGGCAGAGTATGTGAAGTTTTATGCTCATGTTCTACTTGATCCTTATGTCAAGTGCTAGAGGCAGGTGATAGTATACTGATAATACTTATGAAGTTATCATCATGACAATGATAAAATGATAATGATAATGTCTAATGCTGAGCAGTCACCATGCCCCAGGTATTGTCATAAACACTTGAAATGCATCATTAACTGCTCAAAACAGTCTCATCTGGTAGTAATGATTTTCATTCTCATTTTGTAAAAGGACAAACAAGTAAACCATCCACAGCGGGAGCCCCAGAGGTCGGACAAGTGGAGGTCGAGGAATCTGTGGAGGAATCTGTCCCAGGTCTCAGAGCTGACAGGTGCGGGACTCAGCCCAGGGTCTCCTTCAGCAACGGCTCACCTCTCTTTCGCTCTAAATTCTCCCCTCTCCACTTCAGCTGGGCCTGGTTCCTGCTGCCCTGTGTTAAGATCTGCATTTACGACCCAAGTTACCCTTATCTCTTGTTCACTGAATCATGCCTTATCTCCTCCCATCTGTTACAGAGCTGGAAGATAAACATCCCAGATTGTAATCTGTGGTGTGAAACCTCCTCATACCTGCATTTTTGCTACTTAAAGCTGTACAGTATCGCCAACATAATGCAATAAAAATAATCTCTGAGCCCATCAAGCTATGCTTTAAAGGGGGATATCGGCGTCACTAATGTGATTTATAAGCTTTGGTTTATTCTCTCGTGATGAGGGCTACAGCTATTTCCAGAAGTGGTGTTTCTATGAAATTCATGGAAAGTGAGTCACTGGGACATTTAGATGTTCTGATTTTTTCCTCAGCACAGTCCCAGGAAGAAGGGGTGTGAAGGGTGAGGCGCTGCTCTGTGCAGAGGAAGAGGCGGGTCTGAAGCACACCTCCTGGCCAAGAGCCAATGTGGAGTCAGGCGACCTTGCAGGACCCCGTTCCCACGCTACACCCTGTGCCCACGACTCACCACACCCACCTCAGAGGGTGCCACATGTGCAGCAGGATCTCCTCCCACTTTGTAGCATGTCATTCAGCTTGCGTTGTGTTCTCCTCCTCCCGATGGTGCTGGCTGTGGGCGAGTTCCTTGGGGACCCCTTGGATCCTTTGAGCTCTGTTGGGAAGGACTAGAATGGCCTGCAAGGACAGTTGCACCCCACCACATGAGTGGGGGCTCCTTGGATGACCCTGTAACCAATGCACACTCCCCTGTCTGGCCAGGATGGAGTAGGGCTCAGAGTCCTGTTCTTATGTGCACTCTGGGAACGTCGGGTGTTCAGCTCTCAGGTCATTCTCTGCTTGGTCTGGTGGGATTTTAGTCTTTGCACCTAATCAGCAGAGCCCCAGGGACACCTGCACAGATCCATGGAGCACCCTGATCGCATAGTGTCCTCCTCCCCAGAGCTCAGTCCTGAACCTCCAGATGCCAGAGCTTCCAGCTCTGGCCTCTCTACCAAGACAGACCCTTCTCTGTCCCCTACTTGCGCTCTGGACAGGAAGCAGGCAATCTTGGGACTCACCTCCTTTGTTTCTCCTCCTTTAGGTTCACAGTCCCATGCTGTGGCTCAAAGCCTGAGAAGTGTCGATTCTCGGTTCAGTGTCTGACAACAGCTTGTCCAGTTTTCTGGTCATTTATGGTGGAGGGAACGTCTGATCCTTATTATTCCAAAATGGTCAGACATGAGTGAGGACGCTTTAAACACCAGGGGTTAGTCCACCTGATGCATGTGCCCCAGTGATGTGCATGGAGCAGGTGGATCTGCTGCCCCTTTGATGGTTTCAGAGCCTTGAGGTCCTCATACCACCTGGCCCCTTGGTACGGGGCAGGTGTTTCCTCTCAGCACGTTCTGTCCCTGCAGGAGGAAGGGACATCAGGTGGACTCCCTGAGACAGTATGTTGGTGTCCACTGGAAAGACCTTTCAAAGGCCACTTCCACTCTGCAAGATTTTGGCTTCCTGGACTGATTTTAGAACTTGACCTTCTGCCAGAACAGGACTCCACAGGGCTCAGTGGCCTGTTAGAGGATGGGGGAACTTGATTCATGCTGAGCAGACCTGGGCTGAGGACCTTTGCCTTCTTACCCTTTTGTTCTCCTCTCCTGAACTGGGATTCCCAGAATGCTCTGTGGCCAGCAGCCCACTATTTACGAGCAGCTGTCCCCACTTCACCGAGTTCTTGCTTCTACTTAATGACATTTTTATACCTATTAGCTTCCCTTAATTGATGAATCTGAACACTGTAAATCTGGGCAGGCTTGGTATGAAATTTTCACTCTTCTCCCTGCAGTGTAAAAAGAAAGGCACATTTTTTTAAAACTCTGAGCCTTGATCTCCTCATTTGCAAGTGATGGTAAGAATTCCCACCTTGCAGGGCAGTGGGAACAATTAGATGAGTTCATGCCCACTGGCTGGCTTGGCTTCCAACTCACTTTTGAAACTGCTCCCATTGGAATTGCCAATGTCTGCCATGTTTCCAGACCCAAAGACTCTTCCCAGCCCTGGCTTTGCTACAGCACTCAGTGATATGTGATTCAGCCACTCCCTTTTTGGGAAACACTTCTCTTATGCTTGGTGACCACAACCATTTCCACCTGTGTGTCCCAGCCCCTCCACATGCAGGTCCATCCAGACCTCTCTTCTGGGTCAACACTTAAGTATTCAACTTCCTTCTCAAACCAAAGATCACCTCCAAACCAAACTCCTGATCATCTCATCTAAACGTGGTCACTTTCCAGGTTTCCCGTCTCAGTTAACCTCACATCCGTCTTGGCCTGCTGGTCCCTGGAAGATGTCAGTTGTTTCTGATGACCTTGAGCTCATTGCCATCATTCCTTGGCCTCTATCTCCACCTGCATGTTTCCTCTTGCTTCAAGAGCCAGCTGAGGCGCTCCCGCAGAGAGTCACTCTGTCTACTGATCTTTCTTCTCTGTTGGTACCCGTGCTCTGGTTTTCCATTGAGAATCAAGCGGTCTTGGTGGGTGCAGGCTGTCAAGGAGTTCAGTTCCCCCAACCCAGATTGCCAGCCCTCCAAGGAGTTGGCACTAAGCCAATCGGATTCTCTGTCCCAGAAATGTGAATTTTGGTCAGATCTCTCCAAGGGAGTGTATTTGTGGGAATGCATTTCGTGCTTCTGATGTCACACCCTGACAAATCTCCATGTTCCTGCCCCAGACCTCAGAACTGTCCTGTCCTTCCCAGGGCTTAGCTATGCCGCACCTATTTTGATTTTCTATGATTCCCCATCTCCTTTGAGTAGGTTTCATATGTGACATAGTTGGTAGCTCCCTCTGTCACTTTTCCTCAAAGGAGCCTAAGGGACGGATGTGCTGTTTGAGTTAGGCCAACTGTCTTTCTTTCAGAGAGCCCATAGTATTTCCGGTGGCTGCAACAAAGTACCACAAACTGGGCAGCTCAACACAATGGAAATTCATCCTCTAGAGGCTGTGGAGGCAGAAGTCCGAAGCCCAGCTGCCAGCAGGGTCCCTCCAAAGCCTTGATCCTTCCTATCTCTTCCTGGCTTCTGGTGGCCCCAGGTGTTCCTCACTCGTAGTAACATAACTCCAGTCTCCGTCGTCCACATATGACCGCCTTCCCTCTCCGCATGTGTGTCCATATGACTTCTCTGTGTCCCTGTTACTTATGCCACCATATTGCATCAGGAGCCCACCACACTCCAGCAGGAACTCATCTTGACTTGTGTCTTCAATGGCCTGTGTCCAAACAGAGTCACACCCCGAGGTGCAAGGATCAGCATTTCAGCAGAACTTCTTTTGGTGAGGGAGGAGCAATTCGACCCATAACACACCTTATTTCTCTTTTGCAGCACTTTCAACTGTTCACAGTTACGTTTTTATTTGTGAGTTTGTTTGCTTAAAGCTTCTCTTCTCTATGAGATCCCGAGGGCAGAAACCATGTTGGCTTTACCAGCACCACCCAGCCAGGGACAGTGCAGTCTGTGGTGTAACTAGGGTATTGCGGGAGCACCTCGCTCACGGTGGGCACAACAAAGACCCCAAGAGGTGACCATGGCTTTTGAGTGTTTAGTGAGCTGTTGGCCTGTTTTACATTGTAAGAATCTCACTGGAAGCTATCGTATTCTCCATATATTCTGGGTCAGAAGGAGGATCGATCTGAACTACTCCAGGGGCAGGTGAATTCTTTAAATATTAAAGAATATTTAGTTGGGGAAAGCAGTGGCCCTGCCTGCCCCTGAGTGTCTCTTAGGGGACCGTGAGCTCCCGTGTAAGGAGGAGGCCCCATTACGATCTCGGTGCAGGCAGCACCGAGCTGTCTGGGGAGAACACCCTTCACCTCTGCCATCCATCTCCCACTGGCAGGGCTTCTCGGTCTGACTGAGGGACAGAATATGAATCAGGTCATCCCTGGTGTCCAAAATGAATCATTTCCCCTTCACATTGACCGGGTACCTAGGAACCATTGAGTTGGGCTGGAAACTTTAGAATCTGTTTCCTAAAAACATTTTGTAGGTTGGCAAAAATGTTTCTGCTGGTCAAGAAGAAAGTTAGAGAAGGGGTTCTCATGGTTGTAGGAGGGAGACGATTGAGGGGGCTGAGCTGAGCTGTCTGCCCACCAGGAAGAGGAGGGCCAGGAGGAGCAGGAGTGACGGGGCCAGGTGGTTGGGGCATCGTGAACCGGCAGTGGTATGTCTGGGGGTGGTCTGAGCATCCCTAGCAGGGCTTGGTTACCTGAACACTGAACATGGACTTCATTCAGAAGCACGTATTTGTTGGTGGGCTGCAATGGCCTGGGGGCCAAGTCTGAGAAGGGGGAAGGACCTGGAGATGGTTCTTCAGGGAGAATGGGGGAGTCAAGGAACCGTAAGTATCCAGGTGGCAAAAGAAAGAGTGCAGAGGGATGAGGAGAGGGGGTGCCTTCAGGAGGCAAGGTTAGGGTCAAGTTCAGAGTGCAGGGTCCCAGGAGTGCAGAGGTTAAGGTGAGGAGACAGCTGCCCTTGGCGTATGTGGCTGAAGGAGTAGAGGGCCTCCAAGAGGCCCAGGGACTGCAAAGTGAGGGCAGCACTGAGGAGTCTGCAGCCCCTGGTGGAGACTGCCCTTGTCAAGGTCAAGCATGACCAAACCCAGGATCAGTCTTGATGGCTTGTCACCTGTCAGGGGGGTATTCCACACCTTCCTTAAACTGCTTCCTTGCAGTTGGACAGGACAAGCTCGGGATTTCTATCTCTCCTGCCCATCATCCTCTCCCGGCCATCCCACTGGCCACTCCTCTTCTTCAGTCAACCTCCACCTCCACCCATGGTTCCCCGCTGTCCCTCAGCATTCAGCCACCACCTCCTCCCATGGTTCTCCGCCATCTCTCAGTAGCCATCCTCACCTCCACCCATTGATCCCGCCATCTCTCAGCGGCCACCCCACCTCCACCCACAGTTCCACCCTGTACCTAGGCGGTCAGCCCCCACCTGCACCTAGAATTCCCCGCTGTCCCTCAGCATTCAGCCACCACCTCCTCCCATGGTTCCCCGCTGTACCTCCGTGGCCATCCCCACCTCCACCCATAGTTCCCCGCTGTCCCTCAGCCTTCAGCCCCCACCTACTCCCATAGTTCGTCGCTGTCCCTCGGCGGTCAGCCCCCACCTGCAAACAGAGTTCCACGCTGTCCTTCGGCGCTCAGCCCCATCTTCACCCATAGTTCCCTGCTGTCCCTTGGCGGTCAGTCCCACCTGCACCCATAGTTCCCCGCTGTCCCTCGGTGGCCAGCCCCACCTCCACCCATAGTTCTCCGCTGTCCCTCACCATCAGCCCCCACCTGCACCCAGAGTTCCCCGCTGTCCCTCGGAGGTCAGCCCCCACCTGCACCGAGATTTCCTCGCTGTCCCTCAGCGGTCAGCCCCACCACCACCCATGGTTCCCAGCTGTCCCTCTGCGACCAGCCCCACTCCACCCATGGTTCCTTGCTGTCCCTCAGCATTCAGCCACCACCTCCTCCCATGGTTCTCCGCTGTGTCTAAGCACTCAGCCCCCACCTTCACCCATGGTTCCTCGCTGTCCCTCAGCACTCAGCCCCCACCTCAACCCATGGTTCCCAGCTGTCCCTGAGCACTCAGCCCCCCACCTCCAACCATGGTTCCCGCTGTCATTCAGCAGTCAACCCCCACCTCCACCCATGGTTCCCCGCTGTCTCTCAGCAGTCAACCCCCACCTCCACCCATGGTTCCCCACTGTCCCTCAGCATTCAGCCACCACCTCCTCCCATGGTGCCCCGCCAACCCTCAGCGGCCAACCCCACCTCCACCAACAGTTCCACGCTGTACCTCACTGGCCATCCCCACCTCCACCCATAGTTCCCCGCTGTCCCTCAGCCCTCAGCCCCCACCTACTCCCATAGTTCCCCGCTGTCCCTCAGCGGTCAGCCCCCACCTCCACCAGGGTTCCCCACTGTCCCTCAGTGCTCAGCCCCCACCTCCACCCAGAGTTCCCTGCTGTCCCTCAGGGGCCAGCTCCCAACTCAACCCAGAGTTCCCCGTCATCCCTCAGCGGCCAGCACCACCTGCACCCATAGTTCCCCATCATCCCTCAGCGGTCAGCCCCCACCTCCACCCATAGTTCCCTGGAGTCCCTCGGCGGCCAGCCCCTCCACCACCCATAGTTCTCCACTGTCCCTCGGCGTACAGCCACACCACCACCCAGAGTTCCCCGCTGTTCCTCGGCGTCCAGCACCCACCTCCACACAGGTTTCCCCGCTCTCCCTCCGCGGTAAGCCCCCACCTCCACCCAGGGTTCCCCGATGTCCCTCGGCGGTCAGCCCCCACCTCCACCCAGAGTTCCCCGCTATCCCTCATTGCTCAGCCCCCACCTTCACCCAGAGTTCCCCGCTGTCCCTAGTTGCTCAGCCCCCACCTCCACCCAGAGTTCCCTGCTGTCCCTAGTTGCTCAGCCCCCACCTCCACCCAGAGTTCTCCGCTATGCCTTGGTGGTCAGCCTCCACCTCCACCCAGGGTTCCCCGCTTTCCCTCTGCGGCCAGCCCCCACCTCCACCCACGGTTCCCTGCTGTCCCTCAGCGGCCAGCCTCCACTTCCACCACCGGTTCCCCTCTGTCCCTCAGTGGCCAGCCCGCAACTCGAACCAGGGTTCCCCGCTGTCCCACCGCGGCCAACCCACCTACACCCAGGGTTCCCCGCTGTCCCTCCGCGGTCAGCCCCCACCTCCACCCAGGGTTCCCCGCTGTCCCTCCGCGGACAGCCACCACGTCCACCCAGGGTCCACGCTGTCCCTCCGCAGCCAGCACCCACGTCCAACCATGGTTCCCCGCTGGCCGTCAGCATTCAGCCCCCACTTCCACCCCGGGTTCCCCGCTGTCCCTCAGCGGCCAGCCCCCACCTCCACCCAGGGTTTCCACTGTCCCCCAGTGGCCAGCCCCACCTCCACCCATAGTTCTCAGCTCTCCCTGGTTGCTCAGCCCCCACCTCCACCCATAGTTCCCAGTTCTCTTTCTGCGGCCAACCCCACCTCCACCCAGAGTTCCCCGCTGTCCCTCAGCGCCCAGTCCCCAACTCCACCCAGGGTTACCCGCTGTCCTTCAGTGGCCAGCCCCACCTCCACCCAGGGTTCCCCGCTGTCCCTCAGTGGGCAACCCCACCTCCACCCAGGGTTCCCAGCTGTCCCTCGTTGCTTAGCCCTCACCTCCACCCATGGTTCCCCGCTGTCCAACGTCGGTCAGCCCCACCTCTATCCATATTTCCCCACGGTCCCTCGGCGGCCAGCCTGCACCTCCACCCAGGGTTCCCTGCTGTCCTTCGGCGGTAAGCCCCCACCTCCACCCACGGTTCCTCGCTGTCCCTCGGTGGCCAGCCCCACTCATCCCATGGTTCCCCGCTGTCCCTCACCAGTCAACCCCCACCTCCATCCATGGTTCTCCGCTGTCCCTCAGCGGTCTGCCCCCACCTCCACCCATGTTTCGCAGCTGAGCCTCAGCGGTCTGCCCCCAACTCCACCCATAGTTCCCCGATCTCCCTCAGCGGCCAGCCCCCACCTCCACCCAGCGTTCCCCACTGTCCCTCAGGGGCCATCCCCACCTCCACCCATAGTTCCCCGATCTCCCTCAGCGGCCAGCCCCCACCTCCACCCAGCGTTCCCCACTGTCCCTCAGGGGCCAGCCCCCACCTCCTCCCATAGTTCCCCGATGTCCCTCAGCGGCCAGTCCCCACCTGCACCCAGAGTTCCCTGCTGTCCCTCAGCGGTCAGCCCCACCTCTATCCATAGTTCCCTGCTGTCCCTCGGCTGTCAGTCCCACCTACATCCATAGTTCCCTGCTGTCCCTCGGCGGCCAGCCACACCTCCTCCCATAGTTCCCCGCTGTCCTTGGGTGGCCATTCCCACCTCCACCCATAGTTCCCTGCTCTCCCTCGGCGGCTATATATATATATATATATATATATATATATATATATATTAGATTGATGCAATATGTTTATTTTATTTTTATGTGGTGCTGAGGATTGAATTAAATCTCAATATGCCAGGCAAGCACTCTACCACTGAGCCCCAGCCCCAACTCTGAACATGTTTTTAATAAAACTATGTTTTGCATATCTGGAGTGCAGCTGATAGTAAATATTAAATAAACATCCCTCCACCCAAGATTGAAGGCAAGAGTGAGTGTTTGAAAATTACTGATAAAGCAGGAGGAAACTTTGGAGCAATTTCCATGTCTTCTCTTGGAGGGGGAGTTTACAGTCACAAAGAAATATGTGTAGATACTGAATTTTTTCATTCATTTTGGTGACCTCCTCTATGGGCAAGAGTGTCAACCAAATATTTGGTAATTGGATGGTAAGAGGCCACTCTGGGTATGATGTGCAGTACATCATACCCAGTACAGTACTTTGGAACATACAGAGGAGGGGTCTGGGGACCCCATGATCTATGAGGAGGTTCTTTTGTTATCTGGCATATAACTTTCCCTGGAGCTAAAATGGGAATTGCAAAGCAGGGATCAATTAGAAGATCTGGCTTTTCTATTGTCTTAAAATCATCACGTGTCTTTCAGGATATGTCTGGATTTTGATAAAATGTCATGAAGACTTGCACATATGGAATCTCACACCATTGGACCATTTGCAGAAAAACTCCAGTTGTATGATGTAATTTAGGCAATCATTGTGGGGCCATTGTTCCCCATATCCCATCTTATATTGTGTCCAGGCAGTATTTCAATAGAAAATGAAGCACTTTTGCCTGAAGATATCAGGGTCATACTTGTCTCAGGTTTTTGTTATAACTTTATTTATTTATGTACTTATTTGGTGTTCCAGATCAAATCCAATGCCTCACACATGCTGGATAAGTGCTCTATCACTGAGGCACAACCCAGCCTCCTTGTTCCATTTGTTTACAACATAAAAGTACAGCCCTTTGTGTTGAAACTGAGGCTCCCATGTTGTGATATTGTTTTCTAAAGGAAACAATGACAGTGACAGACTCAGAGGTATTTGAAGCATTCCATTGATTTTTCTGAATGAATTGCACATTGTATAGACAGAGGTTGGGGCATATCCCTACTTCTGCCACACTGCCAGATATCTCTGACAACTTTCTGGGTCCTTTTAGTGAACTGTGTCTGCTTTTGTCTATAAGTGTGGCTATCAATAAGAATGGGATGCTTTGATGTATTGCATCCCTCACAATTGTCAATTTGTAGGACTTGCTATCAGTAATGAGCCTCTGGAAAAGCTCTTGTGGAGGCAAATGACAAAGGGACAGACATTCTTGGGAAGTGGACCAAAGAGCCAGTAGTGTTACTGTGAGTTGGTCATGTAAATAATGGGCAAGTTGCAGTCTTCCAATAATTTGTAAGGAGTCCTCCTTGAGCCCTATACTTTTTGCAAAGCTCCAGGAAGTCCAAACTAGTATCTATAGGGATATAACATAGATAAAGGGGGTGTCAAGAGAGGGTTTCTCACAAATTGTGCATTGGGGAAGTTCAGGAGTATCAGGTTGATGGATAAAACTAAGCAGGTCTCCAAGGTAATGGTCCCAAACCAGGAAGCAAAGATGAAGAAAAAGCAAAGTTTTCCCTTAGCACTTGGACTATGGAATTCAGTCATGGTGAGAAGGTACATTAAGGAGTTATAATGCAGCCTCACAAGACACAGAATATGAAACCTGTATGATTTGTGGGTTTCCCTTACACTGGGTGTTTTTTGCCCTTTTATATAAAAATTTATTTTTATCTTTCTTTTTTTTATTGGTGAATTACAATTATTCAAAATAGGGGATTTGTGTTATATATTCACATATGAATATGATAAAGCGGTATAATATGATTGATATTTTTCCCCAATATGTTTATTTTTACCCCTTTCCTCCCTCTCCCTGAACCCTTTCCTCTGTTCTATTGTTCTCCCTTCACTATTCATGAAATCACACCATTTTTCCTTTCCTTCTTCCTTTCTAGCTTCCACAAATGAGAGAAAACACATGACCCTTGACTTTCTGAGTTTTGCTTTTCCTTAACATAATGTTCTAAGTTCCATCCGTTTTCCTGCAGGTGACATGATTTCATTTTTATGGCTAAAAAACCCCCATTTGTCATGTATACAATATTTATTTCATGCATTCAGCCATTGGCAAATACCGGCGCTCTTCCATAGTTTGACTACTGTGAATTGTACTGTTGTGTACTTGGCTACACACATAGCACATTGTGCATGTGACTTTAATTCTCTACAGTAAATACCAAGGTGTTGTTGAGCTGAGTCATATAGTGGTTCAATCCCTAGTCTTTCTTAAAAAAATATATTTCTTAGTTGTATTTGGACACAATATCTTTATTTAATCTTGTTTTATGTGGTGTGGAGGATCAAACCCAGGATGCCTTGCATGTGCTAGACATGTGCTCTACCTCTGAGTCACAACCCTAGCCCTCCATTACTAGTCTTTTGAGGAATATCCATACTGATATCCAGAGTGGTTCTACTAATTTACAATCCAACTAATGGTGTAAAATTGTTTTCATTTCCCCACGTCCTCTCCAGCACTTATTATTATTTGTAATGCTGCCATTCTGCCTGAAGATGAAATCTGAGCGTAGTTTTTTAAAAATACGTTTTATTTTATTTATTTTTTATGTGGTTCTGAGGATTGGACCTAGTACTTTGTACATGCTAGGAAATGGCTCTACTGCTGAGATATAACCCCAACACATCACTGTAGTTTTGATTTACATTTCCTAATTGCTAATGTTGCCATACATTTAAATTTTTGTATATTATTGGACATTTATATTTTTTATTTGTATGTTTAATTCATTTCCCTGCTTATTCACTGTGTTATTTGTTAATTTAGTGTTAAGTTTTCAAATTCCTAATGTATTCTGGATATTAATCCTCTGTCTGAGGAATAGGTGGCAAGCATTTTTACCTATGTCATAAGTTCTCTCTCTACATCCTTTTTTAAGTCTTTACTTAAAGTTTTTTGTTTTAATGGTATTCTTAGTGCATCATAGCTATAGGTGATATTTTGGTTCACTTTGACATAATCACATATGCATAGAATGTAATTTATTGCTATTTGGTCCCCAGTACTTCTCTTTGCCTTCATTTTTTTTTCTTCCCAGTGTCCCTTTAACTCTATTCTACTCATCTGCCTTTTGTTCATTTATATATTTTAAATTTGTGATTTTATATATACATAAAGTTTGGGCTAGGGTTGTGGCTCAATGGTAGAATGCTTATCTAGCACATGCAAGGCCCTGGGTTCTATCTTCATCACCACATAAAAATAAATACATAAAATAAAGTTGAAAATATAAAAATAAAAAGATACACATAAAGTTGAAATTCACTGAAGTTTGTTTGTGTATTTATGTACCATAATTTGGTCAATTTTATTCCACTGATCCGCCCTTATGCCATCTATATTCCCTCCCCCTCTTTCTTCCTATTCCATTCTACTTATATCCATTCTATTTTCATGGGATTTCTTCTTTTTTTTTCTTATGATTTTAGCTTCCCCAAGTAAGAACATTTCAACACTTGATGTCTGCATCTGCCTGATTTCACTTAGCATAATGTTCTTCAGTTTAATCTATTTACTAGCAAATGCTATAATTTCATTCTTTTTTTCTGGCTTTGTAAAAATCTATTCATTCTCTCTTTCTCTCTCTCTCTCTCTCTCTCTCTATATATATATATATATATATATATATATATAATATTTCATTTTTGCTCGTCCATTTATCTTTTGATGACCACCAGTGCTAGTTCCATAACTAGGCTCTTGTGAATTGCACTGCTCTAAGTGTTGATCTGCTTGTGTTGCTATAGTATGCTGAATTCAGTGCATTAGGATAAATATTAAGGAGAGGGATAGCTGGGCCATATGGGTCATATGGTGGTTCTATTCCTAGTCTTTGAGGAATATCCCCACTGCTCTCCAGGAAAAAGTGGTTGTACTAATTTGCAAACCCAACAGTGTATGAGTGTCTCTTTTTTTTTTAAAGAGTGAGAGAGGAGAGAGAGTGAGAGAGAGAGAGAGAGTTTTTAATATTTATTTTTTAGTTCTCAGCGGACACAACATCCTTGTTGGTATGTGGTGCTGAGGATCGAACCCGGGCCGCACGCATGCCAGGCGAGCGCGCTACCGCTTGAGCCACATCCCCAGCCCTGAGTGTCTCTTTTTACCTGAATCCTCACCAGTGTTTATTATTATGTGTATTCTTGATGATTGTCATTTTCAATAAAGATGAGATGAATTCTCAGTGTAATTTTGATTTGCATTTCCCTGATTTCTACGATACTGAAGTTTGTTTTCCATATCTTTTTTTGGCCATTTGTATATCTCTTTTCCAGAAGTGTCTCTTTTGTTTTACCTCCCATTTACTGAGTGGGTTGTTTTTTTTTTTTTTTTTTTGGTGTTGAGATTTTTGATTTGTTTGTATATTCTGGATATTAATTCCCTGTTGGAAAGGCTGCTGGCAAAAATCTTGTCCCATTTTTTAATGTCCATCTTCATGCCCCTGTTTTCTTTGCTGTGTATAGAAGCTTTTTAATTTGAGGCTGTCCAAATCATTGATCCTGGTTTCATTTCTTGAACTTTAGCAGTCTTTAAGGAAGTGGGTGTCTACACAAATATGTTGATATGTTGAGCCCATGTTTATCTATTAATTCAAAAATTTCTGTTCTAAAGTCTATATCTTTGATTCACTTTGAGTTGTCTTTTGTGCAGGGTAATCCTGTTTTAAGTCCATTTTACCAACATATGGCTTTTGATTACCCCATCACCTAACTTCTATATTGATAACAATTTTCCTACATATTTTCCCAAGGATATTCTTGTGCCTGACTCTTCATGTGTGCTGACATTCACATTCACTCTCTAACATAATCCCTATTACAAAAAGACTTTTAGTCCAAATCCTAAACTCATTATTCTTTCTAAATCTACACTGCAACTCTATCTATTGTCCCTATTTCACTGGATGTCGTCTTCTACATTCAATTATCCGAGGTACCCAATCCTATGCCATCATATATTGATTTATATGATATGTCTGTGCAGAACCTAATTCAAAACCATGTGTCCAAATCACTAGCCCAACACCTTCTATGTTTCATATCTAACCTAGTTTTCTGTTTTCCTACATACATTTCACCTATACATTCTTATAAATATACCAGGTTCCCAATACCAATATTTATCCACCAGAATGGCTCCTAACCCAAATAAAATATGATATTAACCAAAACCTTACTCTATTCCCTCAATATAAATTCACATAAGAGCATGCATGGAGTTGATCTTGCAATACAGGTATGTAGGGGATCCTACACGTGCTGAGAAGCTCAAAGGTAGATGCAGGAATGATCCCTGGAGAAGATGTCGGCAGCTAGGTAGGACCTGAGAGACCTAATAATGTCATCTCCCATGGCAAACAACCTGGTATGGATGAAGGGATGTGTCAGAATCAGTCTCTCTCTTCTCAATGCAGGGAAGATGGACCAAACCAGGGCTGTCTGGATAGCTGATCCTGGGCACATATGGTATGTATACCTTTCTAACTTGTGAAAATATCACAGGAATATGGGGCAGCTTCCATCTCAGGGGATCCTTGGAAACAACTGTCAGGACAAAATGGATGACAAGAAAATGACTGATATACCTAGCATAATTCTCTCTTTAGATCAGAAGCCAGTTTGCCACATGTTATGAAGGATTCATTTCTGTTTTCTGTAAAAAAAAAAAAAAAATATTAGGATGTCTGTATAGCCTGACCATAATTTGATGTTGTAAAACTGCTTGGAATGCCTGCCTGTGCCTTGAACTCACCCATGCCCCTTTTTCTCTGACCAGATAATAACCCCTTCCTAAACCTTAGTGATGCCTCATAAATCCTGGCCTTCCCTCACCAGATAAAAACCCTCTCTGAGGCTCTAATTACCTTCATAAATTCTGATGTTGGGGCCAGAAAAAATGTAAACCAACCTTTGTGTATTATTCTCCTCAGAGATTTATTATCTGTAACCCCCCCCCTTTGTGTAACTTTTTGGGATATAAAGCTGGGCTGCAAGAAAGCTGTGGGGCTGTCCTTGGCATGCACAATTTTTATGGGAAAGGCCTCCTGGCCAGTTGAAAAAGTAAGCTTGCTTTAATTTGATTTTAATTGGAGTCAGTGGTCTTTTCTTTCATCGTGGTCTAACACAACCTCATTCACTTCCTTGAAGGAAGTGGCCTCACCTCACTTCTTTGGTGATTGAATACCCCGAACTTGTCATCAAGGTAGCCAGGCACTCAGATCCAGTCCCCGTACAAGTCAGCTCACTTGTTTGGATTTGCCAAGGACAGAGACATTCTTTCTTGGCATCTACTGATGTGTGGATGGCCAAATTCCAGAAAAGCACTGAAGAGGGGCCTTTCCTGAGAAAGCATGTACTGGCTTATCACCAGATCATGACAACTTATCAGAGTTGGCCAAGGAGACTACATGTGAGACAGGTCACACCACTGCTGGCAAACATAGATTCACCCACCAGTCACAGGGCACTTTGGATAGATGCAAACTATCTCTGGGAGGGGGTTCTTTATGGGTGCACGGTTGAATTTGTGGTTTTGTCTCATGTTCTGAGAATATGGAGGAAAGACAAATGTTCGGTTCAGAGTGGACTGTTTACTAGTGAGTCCTTTTGCTCAAGGTGAGTGTTTCTATGTTGACATATCCCACTATGTCTGTTGTCATAGACAGTAGAAAAAATAACGCATTAGTGAATGTGCCCTGTCTAGTGGAAAGCTTCCCAGCACTCATCCTGGCCAATTTATGAATGGACTTGCAGATGGGATACACCTATTATGTTCCTAAGTTCCTGTATTTTTCTTGAATTTGGCCCACTCTCCAAAAGGGGCTTTTAGTTTGGTGTCCAAAATGTGTACCACCTACATGCTCTGTGAAATGGTCATGTACTGGATTGCTGAAGGGAAGGCTGAGCATCTCAGAAAACTCAGAAATCAGTGTGACCAGTAAGGCTCTCAGTGGAGAAATCCTGCTTGGCTACATAGCAACCCAAGTAGCATGGAAGAGCTGTTAGTGCCATAGTGTTAATATTGTGAAAAAGTCTGTCCCTTAGGCTTTTTCTTACCTATTGTTCAGTTCCTCTGAATGTCAGGAATGTCTTTGCCTCACACCACCCCATTAGCAAGCCTCAAGAAAACAGTTTCCAAATGGAAATGAAGGGGCCTCAACTGTGGCTCTTTTGTTAATTGCTTTGTAAAGGGATGTGTCTGAATCAGCCTCTTGGCTCTGTGTGAGGCATTGACTTAGATTTTCAGCATGGCATGTAACTAAATAAAGATCCCATGTGTCCATCCAAAATAAAAATGACAAAAAAGAACACTCATTTTGGATGAAGTCTCTTGCCTTCCTCTGGTAAGGTTCCTGACTTCCATGAAGTGAGAACAGGGATCCTTTTGGTCAAATGACTTGTTCAAAGCCCTGTAGTAGCTAGGCCATAGGTGCTTGGGTTTTGTCATAACTAAAATACACATAAAGAATCTACACTTGGCAGTCAGTAGGCCTCAAATTTGAGAAGTGGAGCAGTATTAACTGCAGGCCCATATTATCTAACCTGGTTCACAGGAAATTAAACAGGCCACCATGACTTTAGGCAATAGAAGGGAATGGGAGCTTATTTTCAACACCATCTTGGGCTGCTCCCCGTAGGGAAACCTCCACCCAGAATGTTATGATGAGTGTCTATATGGAAGAAGATGAGGGCCATATGGGAGTGTTTTTATTTTACTTGTGGTCATTCCTCTGGTGGTTGGAAGAGATTACTGGGTTAACCTCAGCTTGAACTCTGGTGTGATTCCCATTAGGGACTGAGTTCTGGAACTGACCTCAGAGAAGTATTACCATGAATTTTGTGGGGATTTTAGGAGGCCAAAAATGAGAGACGCCCTTGGAAACTGAGATCTAGGCCCAGGGTGGCTTTCTCCTCAGCACTGGGAATCTCTGCCAGGAAATCACATGATTTTCTTATTAAGCCTTGGCACCCATAGTTGAGAGTCATAACACACAAGGACCTCACATTTTAGATCCCAATGTGTCTGGCTTCATTTGACTTTTTGGTCACTCTTTGGGAAGCCTTGCCAGGGTGAGTTCTCTAGAGCATTCATTGAAAGAGATTCCTCACCACTTAAGGGATCCTGAAAGAATTGAAACCCCCAATGCCACCTAATTCATCCTTGAAATATAGCTAGACCAATACCGTGAAATTTTTGAAATTCCCATGACCAGGAAGCACTGGGGAACTTTGTGTCTCCTGTTATTCATCATGACTGAAGCAGACAGTGCCTTGATGGAGTGTAATTCATGAAAATCGTGTGGAACAGAGATGCCAGTGAATTGGAGCCTGATGGGAAGTGGGCCTGGAGCTTTGGAGTGCAGGTGTGTGATAAAACCTCTGTGGTTGGGCCATGTAGATCTGCCAATGGCTTCCAAAGGAGATGTGACTGCCATGGTGCACCCAGAAGAACCTCATATGTAACGGCATCTTTTTATGAGGAGAGGTTTTGGGGCAATGCTCAGAATCAGGTTGCTCCAATCAAGGGGTAAAAATGTATGGGATAGCAGCCCGGTTGATATTTTCTCCTGCAGACCCTGAATGACCTCATGTTACAGAACTCCCTCCAGCACTGTGTCCCAGTTGACCTTCTTGTATTTCATAAAGCAAATACCAAATTCCCAGTGCAGCTGCAAGAAACACCATGAAAAGTGGAGGATGACCCAATGCCTTCACAACCCACATGAGGAGACATTCAGCACCCATTGGCCACAGTTTACCTACCAAGAGAGGGTTCAACTCTGCTGCCTCATGTTTATTGGAAAATAAGAAACCATTTCCTCCAGTTTTGGATGAGAGTGGGAAGATTTTTGTGTAGCACATATTCGCATACACATTGTATTCATTTTTCTATTTTTATTCTAAATAATGAATCTCTGGCACTATCCCATACTCTACTAGAATCTGACTATGAATCCTAACATGAGGGATAAAAATAAACCTAACAGAAAAGGCATACAGGCAGTTCTTAGGAGAAATGGTGCATCCTTGGACTTGCCTTTGCCTTTATCAAGGGTAGGTGTTATAAAACTAGTTACATTTTCATTATAAATACTTGTTCATGAAATTACAAAGTTAATTAAATGTGTAATTTCCTGACTCCCTTTCTCTGAAGCCTAAGTCAGATTATGTCATATATATATATATATATATATATATATATATATATATATATATATATATAGTCCTCCAGCTATCACAGATACATTCTTGTGAGTACTCTGACTTTGGCATATACACACTCCATGGGCAGATGATTCCACCAAAACCCTGAGAAAAATGAAAATTCAACCTATGGTGAGCTCCATATTTAAACAGTTTATACATAAAACCATGTTTCCCCAAATGAAAAAATTTTGATTTGTGAATGATATCTATTCCATTATAAATTTTGACTGGCCTATATATTGCTACTATTTAACGTTTGTGTGTGTGTGTATGTGTATATATTCCAGAGTTTTGAAAATATAAAATATATATGTCTTATTATACACTACCTTGATTTTTTCCTGTTCATGTATGTGGATTTATAATCAACTTTTAACAAGATTATTCTAAAAAATATTCATTTTCCCAGAATACATATTTGTTTCCTAGTACTGAAAACTAACTTCAGTGAGTAGTGCGCATGAATCCTAATATTTCTACAGTAAATGACCCCAGTTTCACTTCAATGCAAGCAGATTCATATGGGACATGATGTGGTTTTTGACATTAATTTTCATTCAACATTGGTTCATTAGTATTTCATATATATATATATATATATAGATATAGATATAGATATAGATATAGATAGATATATAGATATAGATATATTGATATATCCTTTCATCCACGAGTTCACAAATTTATAGGCATATGATTCACATTCAATCACTTCCTGCATCAGAACACATATTCCTCCATGATTCTTGACTTCCTTTTTTATGAGACTTCTTTCCAAACATATTATTTTCATTTTCCTTAATAATTTTAGAAGCAAAACTCACACACTCTTCATGATAATTAGTAACCCTAATATTACCACTAGATGTATAATTAGTTGGAATAAATGTATGTATATAAATACCTGATATCATGTATATTTTAAGATATCAATTCAATCCATTATTTAAAGTTGGAATCAGTTATATTATTTATTCACAGTATGGTCTATTCATGCATCATCTCTATATTCATAGACACAGGGTACACCTATGTGTATCCACAAATACGAAATTATAGACCTTCAAAACATTGCTCCCAGAAATGGTGGAAGAAATTCTCATGTCACTTGATATGCATATTCATTTCATCAGAGTAACATTCTGGACACAAAACTCAAAGCTCACCCGTATGATTCTACCAAAGCCTAAATTTAAGGAGAGCATGGATTACTCAAAACATCGAGGTCTATGTTGCCTAATGCTTTCAAATTTCAATCCTATTCATGACTACACATATGTTTCTTCCTAAGATTTTATATTCAACCACCCCCTGTTGAAAATATTTCCAATCCCATCACTCACTTGATAATTTGCCTGATCTTTTAACTTCTACAGTGATATCTATTTTCCTACATATTTTCCCAAGTACATTCTTGTGACTGACCCTTCATGTGTGCTAACATTTACATTCACTCTCTAACATAAACCCCATTGCAAAAGGACTTGTTGTCCAAATCCTATACTCACTCTTATTCCTAAACTTACACTGCAATCCTAACTACTATTCCTATTTCACTGGATGTTCTCTTCTACATTCAATAATAGATTTGAGGTACAAGATCCCATGCCATTGTATATTGATTCATATGATACATCTGTGCAGAACCTAATTCAAAAATATGTATCTAAATCAAGGGCCTAATGCCCTTCTGTGCTTCAAATATTACCTAGTTTTCTGGTTTCATACTTACATTTAACCTATACTTTCTTATAAACATCCCAGGTTCCAATAGCAGTATTCATCCAGCAGAATGACTCCTAACCAAAATAAAACATGATGTTAACCCTAACCATACACTGTTCCCTCAATCTAATTTTACATATGAGCAGAGACAGAGTTCATCTTGCAAGACAGGTATGTAAGGGATCCTACACCTGCTGAGAACCTCAAAAATAGAAGCAGAAGTGATCCCTGGAGGAGATGTAGGCAGCTATGTAGGACCTGAGAGACCAAAAGTCATCTTCCATGGCAAACAACCTGGTCAGGATGAAAGGATGTGTCTTAATCAGCCTCTCTCTCCTCTATGCAGGAAAGATGGACCAAACCAGGCCTGTGGGCATAGCTTAACCCCAGGTGACTATGATATATATATATACCTTTCCATCTTGTAAAAATGTCACAGGAAAATGGGGCAGCCTCCATCTCATGGGACTCTTGGAAGCATCTGTTAGAACAAAGTGGTTGCCAAGGCAGTGACCTCATTCCCTTTCTTGAAGGAAGTGACCTCACCTCACTTTCTTGGTGATGAAACTCTCTGAGTGTGGGATCCTCCTGGATCCCAGTGGGCTCACTTCTTTGGATCTACCGAGGACAGAGTCATTCTTTCTTAGTATCTTCTTATGTGGACATTGCCAAATGCCAGGAAAGCTCTATGTCAAAGTTTCTATGTTGATCGATACCACTGTGTCTGTGATCATAGACAGTAGAAAAAAGAATGCATCAGTGGATGTGTCCTGTCTGGTGGAAAGCTTTCCAGCAATCATGCTGGCCAATTTATAAATGAACTGCTGCTAGCCTTGCAAATGCGCAACACCTACTATGTTCCTAAGTTCCTATATTCTTCCTGAATTTTGGCCACTCTCCAGAAGGGGCTCATGGTTCTGTGTCCAAGATGTGTTCCACCTGCGAGCTCTGGGACATGGCCATGTACTGGATTGAAAAAGGAAATGAGGAAATGCCAAGCATCTCAGAAAACTCAGAAATCATTGTGACTGTTAAGGCTCACAGTAGAGAAATCCTGTTTGGCTATATAGCAACCCAAGTAGCAAGATCAGGAGCTGTGAGTGCCATAGTGTTCATCTTGTAGAAATGTCTGTCCCCAGGCTTTTTTTCTGACCTATCATTCTGTTCCTCTGAATGTCAAGAAGGTCTTTGCCTCAGACCAACCCTTTGTGAAGCATCAAGAAAACAGTTTTAAATTGAAAACAAAGGGGCCTCACCTGTGGCTCTTTGGTAATGTGATTTATAAAGGGATGTGTATGAAGCAGCCTCTTGGCCCTGTGTGAGGCTGTGGCTTAGATTCTCAGCACCCCATGTAACTGAATAAAGATCCCATGTGTCCATCTAAAACAAAACTGACACAAAAGAACAATAACTTTGGATAAATCTCTCCCCTTCCTCTGGTAATTCTCCTGATCTCCATGAAGTGAGAACAGGGATCCTTTGTGTTAAATAAGTTGTTCCAATCCCAGCAGCAGCTAGTACATAGGTGGTTGGTTTTTTTCATGACTCTAGTACTCATAAAGAATCTACTCCCAGCAGTCAGACGGCCTCTAATTTGAGAAATGGAGCAGTTAAATGCAGGCCCATTTTATCTATCCTAGTTCTCAGGAAGGGTGTCCAGGCCCCATGATTTTAGGCAAATGAGGGGCATGGGAGTTTACTTTGGACACCATCTTGGACTTCTCCCCGTATGGAAACTTCAGCCAGAACGTTATGAGTGCCTATATGGAAGAGGATGAAGGCCAAGTGGGAGTGTTTTTGTTTGAATTGTGGTCATTTGTATGGTGGTTGGAAGAGATGACTGGGTCAATCTTAGCTTGAACTCTGATGTGATTCCCATTAGAGACTGAGTTCTGGAACTGACCTCAGAGAAGTATTGCCATGAATTTTGTTGGTATTTTAGGAGGTCAAGCAGAAGAGGTGCCCTTGGAAACTGAGGTCTAGGCCCAGGGTGGCTTTCTCCAGAGCACTGGGATCTCAGCCAGGATATCACATGATTTTCTTAGTAAAGCCTTGTCTGCCATTGATGAGAGCCAAAATACACAGAACCTCACATTTTAGACCCCAATGAGCCTGACCTCATATGACCTTTGACAACTCTTTGGGAAGCCTTGCCCATGTGATTACTCCAGAGCATTCATTTAAAAGAGATTCCTCACCACTTAATGGCTCTTGAATGTATCTTAACCCCACAGTGCCACCTATTTTATTTTTAAAATAGGGCTAGACCAATACCATGAACTTCTGGAAATTCCCATTACCAGGAAGCACTGGAGAACCTTAGGATCTTTTGTGGCTCCCTCATTAATGACCCAGACAGTGGATTTTTTTGACTAGACTTCATTAAAATAGTGTATAACAGAGATGCCAGTGACTTTGAACCCATTGGCAACTGGCCCTGGAGCAGTGGAGTGCAGGTGTGTGATAACATCTGTGTTGGTGCCATTGTTTGGAAGCCAGTGCCAGAGATACATATTTCTTGGCCAACACCTACTCTCTCCTGCCCCAGCTTCATCATCAGTAGTCTCAAACATACTGGATCTGTTATCTCCAGCATTTTAATAACTTGCAGTCAATGAAGTCCCACTCTTATTTTGTCATGATGAGCAGAGAGAGTTCCTAAGGTGCTTCAGAGCTTCTACCTCATGGGAATTAGATAAATTTCAGGATGTAGGCATAGGCATATGTCAACAATGAAGTAGGCACCTAGGTAGGTTTTGTATTCAGATAGGGCCCAAGAAGTGGTGAGCAATCTTGTCTAGCTGTTTACATCTATAGAAATCATGCTTGAGGGCTTTCCACATCATATCCAACAGGCCTCATGCATCAGGTTCAATGGGTCCAACGTGGGTGGAATATATATGCTTCAGGCTCTCACTTTGGCACCATTACCATTGAATACTCAATGGTTTATTCAAAAACACATGGGAGTTCATAAGAATACTGGATTTTTCCACAAATTTGAATTTGGTATCAGCATAAGTTCAGGATTCAAATTTAATTCTTTGTCAGAACTTTATTGTTTTGAAATGAATATGTATATCAGATAACATGTAATTTTTCATCATACCTTTTAAAACGTTTTAGTGTTTTTGATAGGGAAAGACATAGGTTGTGTTCTATGTATACCGATTTTGACCTAGTTGATGCATGAGGATATCTTAGCAAGAATACATAATATATTTTATGCAAATTGATAAAGGAAAAGTAAACATATTTTAAATATACATGGAATCTGATATTCACATATAGGCACAGATTCCAAAGAACTGTTAATCTTTGGTAATATTAGGTTTAGTATTGCCTAATAAGTTTTTTTTTGGGGGGGGTATTGCTGAGAGATCCTATACGTTTATCAAAAGTTATGTATGATTAACAGAATGTTCATGAGTAGGACAAAAAACAAATGAATAGGGCAACATATATGAATATTCCTAAACAGGAATTAGTGTACAGGCAATCATAAGATTACACATTTTTTTACATGGGGGCTCAATGGACATATCTCATGTTGAATATAAAATAATTTAAAGCCCAATGTGCAAAAGATAAGTAAAGTATACATCAAAAGCCCATATAATCTTATAAGAATATAGATTTGTGCATAAACTAGGTATAGTGACAGCAGTAAATTTAGGGTAACTATTTGATATTGAATGGGTTATGTGTGAGTAGGAGAAAATGATTGTGTATTCCAGGAAATGTGAAAATTACTATTATTGTACTTGTAAACATATGCATTAGAGTTCACATACATGCACATTTTCATTGCTCTTCTGAGTACACTGTTACTCATATATTCAATATCTCATAATTTGTGGACTGTACATACATGAAACATGGGTCTATCCTAAAGTAACACCAGTATATGTCATGGGTAATTTAATTGATAGCATTGAAGCTACACATAACTATTCTTATTAGGTCATATGCTTTCATGCATATACTGATTTAGTGATGGAGGTCTGGTTAGGTTGCATTTCTATTTCAGTCCAAATTTATGCTGAGGGTTGTGGTAAAGAATTGGTACCAACCAACATGAAAATATATATGTACAGGGTAATACTTGTTCTGACCCAGGTTTCATTGTGAGGAGAGGCAAGGTAGTGTGCATTTTTTACCCTTGAGGATACATGGATAAGAAGTAAAATGAATGTGTCACTAGTTCGGAAAGACTGACCAATCAAAATGGAAAAAAAACGTCAAAATTCCTAAAGCCTCATATGGTCTAACTGTATTTTTTGTACAGAAGGTTCAGTTGTACCAATAATATCATGAATTGTGGACAACAGTTAGGAGGGCTTGGGTTAGGGTTAGTGATTGACTATGTCAATGATAAAATATGAAAATGCAGGAAATGATTTTACCAGCATGTGTTCCACACGTCTTCTTGGTCTTGAAAGATCTTTTTCAAGCAACTTCAATTACTCATTCAGCATTCACTAGGCAACTGCCATGTGCTAGGCATCCTGCAGGATTAAAACCTGAGGGACTCAGAGTCCACAGAGGAAAGCATGGATTCTCATTCTAATAAGATTTAAAACCCCTTCAGGGACAACTAAAAAGCTCTTCTTAAGTTTTCACCAGATGAGCACAGCCAGTGAGTGCTCTGTACATCTGACGCATTTTGGTGATTGGCCACTCTTGAGTCCCACTACACTTGCTAACAAGGCCTGTTTGGATGACTGACTTCTACAGAGGGCAAATCCTCTCTAAGGTGAAAGAGGAGTGCAGTTCATTCCAGGGGGCACTGGTGGCTCATTTCTTGGTGTGCAGCAAGTACTGGTTTTGGTGGGAACATGCCATTGACTGGAGAGAACCTGGACAGGTCAAGAAAATGCCCAAACCTCCACAGGCACCTCCTCCTAGTGCAGAGTCCCTGGCTACATGCCTCAGGACTAATTATGCTGCTCAGTCCTCACCCAGGCCCATTCCCGTAGCTTCTCAAAATGAATCCTAAAGCTGCTAGACAGTGGGATGCAGGTGACACACTGCATTTCTGTTTTCTTCACCATATCCTTCTTGTAATGTGTGGAGATTTTCCTCCACACATTATGGTTATGATGTTACCTACAGCCTCCCCTTTGCCCCCTGCTCAGACTGGCATTTCTGCTTGTCCTGAGAAAATTTTGGACTTTAAGGAAAAACTTTAAAATTAAAGTCTCAAGTAAGAGTGGAAAACTGTTAAAATGAAGAGCTCCAGACTAACAATGCCCAAGTGCCCTTTCTCCAGAGACCTGGGCTCTGGATGGTGCTCACCTGAGCTGGTAGATGCCTCCCTCTCACCTGGGCACCTGAGGCCTTTTCCAGCCCAAACTGCATCCCTCAATTTTACGAATAATCATATAGGCCTTCCTGGCAGGCCACACTTCCTCATGAATAATCATCTAGGACTTCCTGGGCCTGAGAGGCTTCCTTATGAATAATGCAGTTTTTCTCTGCTGTTTTCAGGAGTGGAGGAGGAGCTCAGTCTTGTGAATATGCAAAGCAGGGGCCACTGGCAGATAAGGCTCCCCTACCCAGGTGGGCCACCTCACCACCATCAGTCTGTGTGTATAAACTCTAGCCTGTGTGTATAAACTCTAGTGCAGGCTCCAGAACCCTCCAGCATCCGGGCAGTGTCTCCTGCCATTAGGAGTTTTGAGTCTCCACCTCAGGGCTTGAGGGACATGCACGGAGCTCCTGATGCCTCAGGAGCCATGAGCAACCGGGGACCTGCGCCCAGTTCAGGGTGCCTGGGGAATCTTTCCCCCCAGGCTTGCCCCTCCTGGAACTTTCTGAGGTACTGCCTGCCTGCCAAGTTGAGGTGCCAGGATGGGCGCTGGCTGCTGCATTAGGATCCCAGAGAGAGCCCAGGCCAGCGGGGTTGGGAACATGCTAGAGCAACAGGGGCAGGGTCTCCTCACAGTATATCCTGCGTGTCCAAGTACATATTTTTCACCCCTTGGCACTTCCTTCCCTAAACTCCCTTGCACCTCTGCAATGAGATGTCCTGAGACAGTGGAAAAAAGACTGGGCTTCTTGACACCTGGCTTTATTTTGTTCCTGAAGTAAAGGGAAAAAAGATTCAAGCTGCTGACAGCAGGAGTTAGAACATAATGAATAAAACTGCTATTTACTATGAAATTTTCCTTTAATGGAGGTTTTCACAACCTCAGCAATAGGGCCCTCCTTCTTCCCAGTCATGGCAATCAAAACTGTCTCCAGACTTAGCCGTATCACTTTCAGTTTAGTACTGCTTAGATCCTTTACGTTTTGGAGGTAACTGCTTTTTAAGCTCCAACCACACCCTCCCTGCTATGTTGTTCTGCCTTACCACAGGCACCAAAGCAATGGAGACAACTGACCATGAACTCCTCTGATATCATGAGCCAAAACACATCTTTTCTCTTTGTAAGTTGTTTTCTCAGGTATGTGGATTACAGCAATGGAAAACTAACAGAAGTAGTCATGTGGTTTGTAGCGGGAAGGGCAGGCTGGGGTATTTACATGTGTTTATATGAATGTGATTCTGGAGTCCTCACATTTTAAGCATCACTGAGAAGAAAAGAGATGTGAAATTATCCAGAGAATGGAAGTTTTGAATGAAGCCAGTGTGTATAAACTGACTTATTTAAAATATTCTCAAGAAAGAAAGGCAAAGATAAAAGATAGTCAATTTGGCTGAGCTTCTGAACTTTGTTTATTCTTTGGTGATTAAAGGATAGCCAGTCAATATGAAACAGTTTTCAACTAAAAGATAGGAACAAAGCTTCTGCTGCTTCTGCTACACAATGTCACTCTACAAAATATAATTCCACATGTAGTTAGCAATTTATCAAGGCCTCATGCAATCAAGATTTTCATATTAATTTTTAGCTCCTTTAAGTTGTCTTTCTTGATTGGCAGAAGGACTTCCATATGAGTCATGTACTTGCAGAAAAGCCTAAGATTTAATAAATGGGAACAGGAAATTATAGGGGCTGTAAGTAACAGGCTGCTACTGCCTGCTTGAGTGCCTAGAGGATACCTCTACACCTCTGAAGTTAAGGGAAAAAACTTCAATTTTACTCTAGGATAATGTCTTGGGTGAAATTCCTCATCTTTCTTGGATTGTAGTCACACTATACCTATGTATCCCTCTTTGTTCACATCACATCTTCCCTTCTTTTTATGTTCTCATTTTCTGCTATATCAAAGATTCCTCTGTCATACCCATATAATATCACTTTTGTTGGATTTAGGCCAGACTAAGATATTCCAAATGGTTTCTTAATAGAAAAATCTCAATGTCTTCACATATGCAAAGATCCTTTTCTCAAAGAAGTTAAAATTTACCATATCAAGGTTTGAGATAAGAAAATATATTTATGGAATTGACAATCCAGCCTACTATAGTCATACTCTGGCCTTTTAAAATTCATCTTATTTGCAAAATATATTCAATATATATTGAATATATCAATCCAGACGTCCCCAAAAATCTCAACCAGAATCTCATCTCTTTATCATCATCTCTAAATCATCATCTCTGTATCATAAGCTCAAAAGTCATAATCTCAACATTTAATGGATTTAAATGGGTGACACTCTGGATATGATCCAAACTGAGGTAAAATTCCTTTCCACTTGTGGATCTATGAATCTAGAAAGCAAATTATTTGCCTTCAAATTATGATAGTAGGACTGTTAGAGCATATATATGTTCCATTTCAAAAAGAAATTATATGTAAGACAGGTTCACCAGTCTCAAATTCAAATCTAGCAATAAAAATTCTGTTAGGTTTTAAGGCCTAGAGGGTAATCTATGACTTGCAACTCTCCTTGCTAGAGTCAAAGATCGACCCCCAGGCCTCAGATTCCATTTATTTATTCACTCTTCCCCTTGCTCCACCAGCATCTGCCTTAAAGTTCATTCTGCTTTTTTCTTAAAGGTTCACACATATTTGCAGCATAAAGGCTCAACATCCTTAATTCTTGCCTAAAGAATTTTGACATCTAAAGATTTTTAATATATGCCTGAATTCTGTTTCTGTCAGTCCACACAAAAAAAGAAAATCTGTTTTTATCAGTTGTATTTCTGTACTAAACCATTCTCAAAACTCCACTTGTCTGTCTGTATGCATCACAAAGATACACATTATTAGAAAGGACAGTGCTCCACTGAGCTTTTTTTGATATCACCATTTCTATTTTTGGCTTCTGATAAAAATCTTTTAACAGATCTATGATTCAAAAATTTTCAGCATAAAGTTAACCAGCTTGAGTCTTTTTTTCATAATTTTGTTTTTATAATTTTATTAATAACACAAATGGCTAATGGAATCACCAATTTGAATGACTTAAATTAACTATCCTGTGGAAAAGAATTTTCTATATTATCCATCTTACCAATGATTGTTCATAAGCTGGTTAAAACTGTCATCTTGGACCAAGATAAATCTAACCTTTACAATCAGCCATTATATCTTTAAAAAACAAGCAAACAGGAAAATCAACAAACACATAAAAAATGTTCATCATCACTAGCAATTAAAGAACTGCAAATCAAAACCACTCTAAGATTTCATCTCACTCCAGTCAGAATGGCAGCTATTATGCACACAAACATATAAGTGTTAGTGAGGATGTGGAAAAAAAGGTACACTCAAACACTGCTGGTGGGAATGCAAATTGGTACAGCCAATATTAAAAGCAGTATGGACATTTCTTGGAAAACTGGAAATGGAACCACCATTTGAACCAGCAATTTCTCTCCTCAATCTATAACCAAAAGACTTAAATACAGCATCTTACAGGAATACAGCCACATCAATGTTTATAGCAACATAATTCACAATAGCTAAGTTGTGGAACTAATCTAGATTCCCTTCAATAGATAAATGGTTAAAAAAGTGACATATATACACAATGGGATATTACTCAGAAATAAAAGAGAATAAAATCATGGCATTTGCAGGTAAGTGGATGGAGTTAGAGAAGATAATGCTAAGTGAAATTAGCCAATCCTAAAAAACCAAATCCCAAATGTTTTCTTTGATATAAGGAAGCTGATTCATAGTGGGATAGGAAGGGGGAGAATTGGAGGAATAGACAAATTCTAGATTGGGCAAAGATGTGGGATGGGAAAGGAGGAGGCATGGGGTAATTAATGATGGTTTAATGTGACAAATATTATTATCCAAAGTACATATATGCAGACAGAAATCGGTGTAAATATACTATGTATACAACCAGAGATATGAAAAGGAGTTCTATACATGTAATAAGAATTGTAATGCATTCTGCAGTTATATATAAATAAAAAACAAAATAAATAAAAAGGCAAACAAACAATGTCACATTTATTCAACTTTTTAAAATAAGTTGCTTGCTGCATTAGAAGTACATGGCTGACAAAGAAATACGAGATAAAAATTTGTTAAAGTGTCCATCATTAATGCTTTTCTGACGGGCAGGACTTATACTGATGTATCAGAAATACATTTTGAAGAAAAATGAAAAAAATACCCTTGTTTATTTCTTCAATTTCTTACCCCTTAAATGTTCAATTAATAAATCTTACAGTCCATGTGAAACATCTTAACACATGAGTTATGCAATGTTCACCATGGCAAAGGGAAGACCAAGAGCCAAAGGCCTGTCAAGCTGAGAAAATCTACACAGTCCTCTTTCTCTGCTTTATTCACCTGGACACAAGTACATATGCCTGGAAACAAAAGACAGAACCTTGAAGTATTTCCACAGTGATAACAATTAGCTTCCCCCTCAAGTAAAAGTAGACATGCCATCTCAGTCCAGCCACACAGGAAAGAGCAGGCAGCTCCTGGAATGTCAGCAGTGGTCCCCAGCTCTGTCTTGGGTCATGGTTCAGGTGGTCATCTCCACTGTCATGCAGCCGAGGGGTCAATAGTGGACACTCTCACACAGAAGGCAGTCTGGTGGCTTCCATCTCTACAGCATGCTTTGTTCCAGTATTTACAATGCATTTCAGTGAGCCACTTGCTCTACTGCACATCCTCATCAGATGACATTCAGGGCATCAGTAGATCATCACCCTGAGTGTCTGTGAGCAAAAGGCTTGTCCTTGCACAAACTTTGGACAATTCATCAGCCGACAGAAGTTTGTCTGTGGCACATTGTTGGGAGAATGGCCCAGGATTGGCCATTTTTCTGGTTCTCTTTCTCCTCATTTTCTCACTTGCAACTTCTATTTCTGTGCTGTCCTTCAGGGCCTCTAAAATGAGGTTAAAGTTTGTTCTGAGAGCCAATAAGGGAAATAGGCAAGAAACCTTGCTCATTTATCTTTCTCTGACAAAAAAGTCATGTTCCAAGTTTACTCTACTGAAATAATATTCAATTCAATGCTTAATATACTCTTTAAGAAATGCTTCTTCCACAGGATACACCTGTACACCCATACTGTCATAATAGTAATACATCATACTGGCATTAATTTCTGTTTGAAATGGCTGATCTGTCCTTTCACCATGTTGTCATTAACCATATGTATAATCAAAGTTCACTCAAGAGTTTCTTCTGCCTCATCTTGTTCCCATTTTGGTCCTCTTCCTCAACTTCTGAAGGAACCTCAGATATTACCCCACTCACTCCTCACACTGTGTACTTTATCCTGATCATTATCTTTTCTTTTTCTCTGTCTCGCCTCCAACTTCCTGTGTCATTTCTCCTGTTATTATGGGAAGACTTGTTTGCTTCAGGTTGACACTGAGAGCTGTTCTGGGATCCAGATCTCTCCTGACTCTCTGGTCTTACATCATCTAAGTGCAGCAATACCCACTTGTGTTTATTGGCTCTCTTTCCTTGAGTGCTTGACTGGGCCTCATTGTCACTGACATTTTCAATGGGACCATCTAATTTTGTTTCCCAATTTTCTTAATCTCACTGTTACTCCTCTTTTCAATCTTCTTTTCTTTTTCTTTTGTAATTTTTGGCTTCTTATTTCTTTGGCTGATGACACTTTGAGATTGCAAAAAGGTTTTTTCAATGCTAACTCTCCTGGTGTTGGCCAGTTTGCCATATCGCTGAAATCACTGGCCTCATTTGAATTCGTTGAGTTTTCCTGTTTTTATAACTGCCTGCTGGGTCTCCAGCGCAGGCTTCGGCTGCCAGGTGGAGGCAGGGGACTAGTGCTGGGGGAGGCTTTTTGGTCCAGGCCTTCTCCTTGGAGGGCAGCGGCTTCGCCCCAGGGCCAGCCAAAGCCGGCGGCTCCCTGTCAACAGGGCCCCTGGCCCATGCTAGGGGCAGCAACAGCGGCTACATTGGCATGGCCACCAGTGGCTCACTGTGGCCCAGCACCTGCGCAGGCTCTCCACGCGTTCCCGTGCTTGTGGTGGCCCTCGCTGCCTCCTTTCCCTCCCTTTCTGGCCAGGGCAAATGCTCCACCAGCAGGCTCACCAAGGCCATCAGAAACTCCCTCTCCACGCGGCCTCTCTGGAGGGAGGACGCTGGGGGGAGAGCAGACAACCTTCACCCACCCAGGTCTTCCCTGATAGAGGGCTCCCAGAGCCAGGGGACTGGGCTGCGCATCTCTGTGGTGGCCAGGATGCTGAGAGTCCGCCCGTGGCTGCAACTGAGGCCAAGAGCATGCCAGATGCCCAGGCCGGGAGTCGACCAGCTGGACTCTTGGTCCTGTCACCAGAGTGTACTTTTCCAATGATGAATTTTCTTCTTTTAATGTTCTTCACAATTTGGACAGGCTTAGATCTTCCCCAATTACCAAGTGTTGGGTTTTTCTTTTCTTTTTTTAGCTTAACAGTTCCTTTCTCAAATTGTTTTTTTTGTTTTCTTATATATATTTTTTTATACCCAGCAAAGAAAAATCATGTTGTTCCCTTAACACTTTCCTTGGAAATCCCTTCAGCTAAAGTTCATCACAAATTCTGCTTTGCATAAAAAAGAACAAAACTCAGACAAGTTTTGATCACTATATAATAAGAGTTATCTTTCATCACATTCCCAATTATATCTTTCTCACTTTCCCCTTCGGTCCACTCCTGCTGTGTATTAATACTCATAGTTATACTAATATTCTGTTTATGGCATATGTGTATCTTCTAAGGCACTAGAGATTTCTATCTAAGCTCTCAACAGATCAGTTTTGGAATTCATGTCTACCAACAGTCTCTTTAAAAAATCTAGACTTTTAATCGTGATTCTCCAATTTCTCCCAGCCTTTGCCTTTTATCCAATTCTAAAGTCACATTAATAATTTCTGGCCCTTCAGGATCTCTGTATTATTTCTTTTATAGCTGATAACATTGTAAAACATCAGTTCTTCTCCATATATTTTCTTCTGTCTGTCACCAATTTTTCTCTTCTTATCTCTTATTCTGGGTCATCTCTTTATCTCAAGACTTTTTTCTTTGTCAAACATACAAAGATGGTGTTTTCCTTAACAGTGAAATGTATATGGATTCCAGAATTTGGACATGGAGACAATACATTGAAAGCCACCATTCCATCCACTCGAGGTAGAAGACACCTGTGTGAGAGGACATGGAGTTTGCCTAGAGGTTGTTGAGAGAGTAATCTGACTACAATGAAAACCTGACCAGTGTTGTAAACTATTAGAAAGATTGCCCAAAGCAATCTCTCTGCCATATTCATTGTATCTTGGCAGAATTGTTCATTTAGCTCCTATCAGCATCTCATGTCTTCCAGACTGCAGCAACTGCTGTCTAACTCCTCCTTCTATTTCCCCATAATACAGGCCTCACACTCTAGTCACTGTTATACTTTTAGTACATTCCAAATTTCTTTCTTTATATAGCAAAGACCTAAATGAGACAAACCAAAGATATGTCTTAGCCCTCACTGTTGGATTTGTAAAAGAAATAATTAAATAAAAATAATTTATAACATTTAAATAGTGTTTACTATGTACTAAATGAGGTTAAGAACTTCTACGTATTAATAATACTAACTTGAACTTCAAAAATTATCTTCATTTCACGCATGAGTAAATTAAGATAGGATGGGTTTAGTGTCTGGTGCAAGGTTGCAAACTCAGTAAAAGTAGTGAGGGGCAAGTTCAAAACTCAAAAACAAATGGAGGTCAAATATCAACTTTTACGACTTAGTTGTAAAAGGTCAGAGAATAGATATTGATGTATTTGTGGTTTCCTAGCATTCACATTAGAGTAAAATTAACCAGTAAGATTATGGGCTTCTTAACAATCCAGAAAACACTCTCTGTTCAGTAAAGCTGCATAGAAAATTAGCTAGAGACTAAGCCATTTTTGTCTGGGATTTCCTCAAATCCCTCTTCAGTGAGCCTCTCTTACTTTTCTGGACCAAACTGAATAAAGTTGGACAAGAGGCCTGAAATATGATCTGATCTCTCCATATGGAAGCATGTGAAGTGAAGAGCACATTTTCCTATCCACACCCTCCCTGAGCTTCACTAGTCCTTTACTTCTGTCGCAACTTTTCATCATTGCCCTGAACTGAATTCCCAGGTTTTCAGATTAGATTCTTTATTTAGAGTTTTAGTGGCATGGTATTATTTTTATTTTTAAAGGAAAAGCTTGTTGATAAAAGGTGGTTCTGTTTTCAATTTTAAAATTTATATAACATAAAAATTCCTGCTTTCTCATATTGTCTGATATTGTTAATCTTATTCATTGGTTTTATTGATCATGATAATTATTCGAAAAATGAGTCTTTTATGATTTCTTATTCACAGCTCTGAACTTCAGAAGGAATGTTCAGGAATCAATTATTGTTTGATTTAGATTATTTATCTTATAATTTATGATGAATAAACATTTTATTTTTAGGTGGAACAACAAGTCCATTTGTAATGTATTTTATATATTTAATGATTTTGCATATGATTATAAAATATATTAATCTAGGGCCTAAGGGGGGAAAGGGAAATTCTTACATTGAGGAAAAGAGGAAAGAATATGATATAGATGAGAGAACTTTGTTGCACATAAATTTCAGAACAATTCAAACAATGAACTCTTGAACCCAGATTTTGAAGAGCTTTTTAAGACATCTATGCTAAAATGGCTCTTATTCAATACATACTTGTTGAAGGAATGGCTAGCAAATAATAATAAAGTACTTTTTAAACAATCATGTCTCCCTACTTAGGATGCGTTTTCCTCAACTTTTATACTTATCCCTTAGGTCTCATCTTGAATATTACTATATCTGGAAAACCTTCCTGGCTTCCTGTGAAGTGAAGAGCACATTTTCCTACCCTACTCTCTCCCTGAGCTTACACTAGTCCTTTACTTCTGTTTCAACTGTTCGTCACTGCCCTGAACTGAATCCCCAGGTTCTCAGAATAGATTCCTTAAAGTTTTAGTGGCATGGTATTATTTTTATTTTTTTTTTTAATTTTTGTTTTACACTCCTGTATTTAACTGGCACAGAGAAAAAGGAAGTGCTGTTTTCTTAGATCTTCCATAAGAGGAATGACCTTTGTTCCTAGCTCTACTATATAGCCACAACTCTCTGTAATTAGCTCTACACAAAACAGCATCATTTTACCTAAGTAAGGTCTCATGAAATTCTAACTCTTCAGTAGATACTTTTGAAATCACATGAGTATTTGATTTATATTATTAAGGTCAACATAATAATACTATTTTTAATTTTCCACAGGTTTAGAAAATACTTTTATTTAATATTGTAGAATTAAAAGCTCTGTGCTGAAGTGATTTTTTTTTCTTTTCAGCTTTATGGGATTTTTTTATGCAAGTAATTTGTCCTTATGTTCTTGGCCACACTCCTCTTTTCCACTGTTAATATTAGCAACCACCACCAGCTGCTTCCCCTAACCTGGAGGATGTCATAAAAGTTTTTTTCAAACCTAAAATATTTGGAAATTGAAAATTAATATCATATGGGGAAAAGTAAAAGTTCTTATATGGGCAAAAATTTTCTTTAGATGTATACTTTGTATAAAAAACCCATGTTAATAACTGTGCAGTTTTGCAGGTAGACAAATAATTTCATTTTTCCATTTCTATAAAACTGGCTGAGTTGGAATGAGGTGGACATCACTACCCTAAATACGTGTATGAAAAAGGCATGAGTGGTGTGAATATGCTTTACATGCAAGCAGAGAGATGACAAATTGTGCTCTACAAATGTAATATAAATTGCAATGCATTCTGCTGTCATATATAACAAATTAGAATAATGAATTTTTAGAAAAGAAGCTGCAGGGATTTGGATATACTTTCACCATTAAGATTATTTAAAGCAAATTTCATTAGCTTTATATTTACTTGTTATTAAAATAAAAATGTTAATCAGAATAATTTTTAATTCATTAACACTGTTATTGGAACTCATAACTGATACAGGTCTAGGGGCTTGAAAAATTAATTCTGAATTTAGAGCCATGATGCTTGCTTTCTTAGAGGGAGTTTTCCAGAGCACTTCAGTGGCTTCTAGGCTTACAAATTTTTTTGGTATATCCAGATAAGTCCTAGAGAATGTATTTACCCAAAAACACTAGCCTATTTATGAATTTATATTAGTATATATATCAATGTATATCTATGTATATATTCTGAAATTATTAATACAATCTTATAAAGCATTATTTAATGTAGTTTTAAAAGGTAGCCTTTTAGAGCTGGGGTTGTAGTTCAGTGGTAGAGCACTTGCCTAGCACATGTGAGGAACCTGGTTTCCTGGTTTCAGCACCACATATAAATAAATAAATAAAAGGTATAAAAAGATAGTATTTTATAAAGAAATATAATTTATAACTGTGTTCTCTTCATCTACTTTTTTCACACAAAATAGTGCATTTGCATTTTTACTTAATTATTTTAGGCAAAACTCACTTCCACTTGGATAAAAAATACTATTTATTATTTTATGTAAGCAAAACAATAAAGCCTATCCAATGTTCAAAATCAAAGTTGGATCCTTATTATGATCTAGAAGTCTGACTACACATACATTTTGAATTTCTAAGAATTACATGTGTATATTATATATGTACATGAAACTTACAATATGTAACTTATTTAAGGTCAGCTTGTCCTTATCCCATAAGGTCTTTTTTTTTCTTATTTGAGAAGTAAATAAAATAGAAAAAATATGGTATTGTTAAGGTCATATTAATCTATAATAAGTTAGCTATTAATGTGCCAAATATTAAGTTCACCCCCCAAAACTCATCATTTTTCATTTAATACCATCAGATAAATGAGTTTGGAAGACAGAAGCCACCTAGGAAAACATCACTCTTGAATGCACAAATGTAGCATAAAGAAAATGGATATTAGTTGGAGTTTACAGAAATCTCAGAAAAGTTTTGTAGGTATTGGCTTAGTCATAATTTGGAGAAGAATCTTTTTTGTCCTCAGCTGTCAAGAACCATAAGAGATATTTAAAATGTTTTAAAAACTTTAATGTATAATAATCTATTATGCATGTGATATCGTGGAAAAAAACAATTTCAGGATTGAAGGAGTTTAAAGAATCTGATGTAACTGAATTTCTGCCTGAGTCCATACAGAAACCCACATATAAACTTTGGGAACACACTCCATACCTATTTTATGGTAGTAAAGAAAAAGAAAGGCAAATTGGGAAATTGTGCTTTCACATTTTATTGACTTTCCTAATATTTGAAAATATCTCTGGTAGTAAAATATAAGCTAATACACTATTTATTCAACTAAGCCAAATCACATTTGAATTTCTGTTTACCTGCAACTCCAAATGTCTTAAATGATATATTTTTTCTTCATTCATGTCAACCACCCTGACCTAAACTGGCATCTTTGCTGAACCTGTAACTCTATTAGTTTTTCCTTTTAACTAATTCCAAATTAGTCCTATAATTTACTCTCCAAACCATCCCCATACTTTATATTAGAAATACAAATGTCATTTTGTCTGATCATAACTTAAAATGCTTTGAAAAATTTTTTTCAAGTCTCCAAAAGTAATGTACAAAAGCCTTATAATCTCCTATAAAGTTCCCTAATAGACTCCTGTCTACATCCTCAAATTCACTTTTTATACTCTTTCCACATGTTCTTCGTTTAAATCAAAACCTTCTTTTTAATAAAAAATATTTGAAGGTAACTTGATTTATCTAGTAATAGGTACTTTGTATTTAATATTCTGTCTTTTATAAGTGCAATTGCTTCTGAAAGCCAGCTAATTTGCATAATGTAGAGAACACAGATATGCCATTTAAAAAGATTATTATTCACACAGGTTAATTAATATACTAACAAAAAGCCATGTTCAAAATCTTGTTTGGTTAAAATTTTAAGAAAAGAAAGAAAGATGAAGAATTAGACAGTAATATATGCAGGACCCAGCACAAACTCACTGACCTGTTTGAAAATAGTATTTTGAATTATATTACTCATCTATCAGAGCAGTAAAAGTTTTCTTGTTTTATAGTTCAAAAACAGAATTATCTATTTCTCACTCTAATTATTTCAAGTGTGACTGAATATATTATTTACAGAAAAATTATGTTAAAATTAATAAAATATTGCTTTGCATTAACTTTTGATATTTATTTGTACAACCACATGTGTACATGAGAATTTTTCCACTTTATTTAAGAACAATTTTCATGACATTTTTGACTGTAATCGTTCATCAAATATTTCAATTCTATTCCTAAGTTGTCACATAGGGAGGGAAATGTACACTCATTAAATTCTCTGGCAATTAAAATAAAACTTTTAAAGAAAATTTTATCGTACAAAAAAATTTGCTTCCTCAACGTTAACTACACTCTGATCTGTATTGTTATGTCTATTCGAAATTCTATCCTACTCTTCTTTTATACCTCTCCTTTCCAAATGTTTTCCTACACCTTCCAAACAGAAGTGAATCTTATTTGTGTATCTTTATTGTAGTTAATTGCACTCATAGACCTTTTTTCAGTTATGTTCCTTTCAGATGATTTTCTCCCTGTTGATGACAGAGCAAGGCAGGTTGTCTAGCACCTGGTTAAAGAGGCAAGCACTCTGCCACTGAGCCAAAACCCCAGCCCCTGAAAGCATTTTTTTAAAGGAACAAAAATATCTTCATCTCTTTTACCATATGGATTATAGTATTTCCACATAATAAGCAAATTGGCATATAATTTAAGGGTTGTTTGTATTCCCTAAGTTTAAGAGACTGCTATTTAAAGACCAAAGCATCTGAAAAGAATATATATACATTTGAAAAACCACATGCTGATAATGAACATCTGCATTTCTCTATTTAATTCACATATGACTAAAACTTAAAAAGTTGCAAAGATATCATCATAATTATTTTATTAACTTGGTTAAGGGTTACATCTTGATTATTTTACTTTAATTTTCAATTATGTTCTCACAGTCTCTAAAATTTTCTCTTTGAAATCATGTTTGATTTTTAAATTATGATAAGTAAGTTATTTAAATATCTTTAAAGAAAAAACATAAATATTTTGAAATATTGTTGTGAATGATATTCTTATATAAATTAACAGCTGCTTTGTGATTGCAATTTTGTAAACCATTCTCAGTATACCTATAATTTATCAAATCAATATACATGGACAATGACAAATTTATTTATTGGTTTTGGGAAATACTATATAATAATCTTCCCTAACTATAAAAAAAATGAGTGAAAAAAATCACATATTTAGTTAAGTTTTATATAAACTTTTTCTATAATACTTTTTGCACCTTTAAAAATTTCAGATGGAATCAGTAGTTCTATACCCATAAGTCCTGGATGAAATTATACAACATTTGAATCAGAAGATCATAGAGTGTTCTGTTTATTAACTTATGCATGGACTCATTTAATTTATACATACTTGCTGAATTATATATTTGCAAAACAACCAGACAGTTCATGAAAAGTTAAACATGGTGCCAAAAGTAGAATACCAAGATTCAAAGTGCTAATTTTTCCATTAGAATTTTCTAAAATAAACTAACTATATACCCACTGATGTGAAGATTAAGAAAACACTTGGTGTAGCATTGCACAGAATTACTTAATATTGTTTAGATTTTCAATGCATCTTATTGGTAAAGGAAGATATATATTTAACAATATTGATCATATATTCAAAGCTAATATTTAGTGAAATGTTAAATACAACAATGCTTCTTAATTTTCATAAGGTGAGAAATTTTTGAGAGAAAATATAAATTTTTAAATATTAACTTTCATCATGAAAAAGTTGCTCTTGTAACTCAACTGTGCCTTCTGCACATTCTACCATACTATTTTATCTTTGCCATATGTCACATGTTGAAATGAAAAGAATGTGAGTTTTTGCATTTGTTCCATACCAGAAGAAATCCATGTATTGACTTTCACCTATTAATAATAAACATAATTTTAAATGATTATTAATTTATATATACCCATTGGGAATGGAACATATTCTTATATAAATCCTATTATTTTATTTGAGGTAACTTGACAATAGTCTTTTTTATTATAAAATACTGATGTTTATGTTGATGTTTATAAAATACTGATTTTTCAGAGTCACCATCCTGCCTTTAGTGAAGGACACTTTTGTCTGAAGTGGTGCTTCTTTCTTCTTCTTTTTTATCTCCATGTGCAAATACATGATTTTATTAATCTTTTTCACTCCATATCACATTCTTACATACACAGTGTTTGGCACATAGTTATATATAAAAACAATCTGATAGATTCATATATATTTCGCCCCCAAAGAGTTGATTGATCTTGCCTTTGTATCAGAATATATGTATTAATTGTTGTTTGTTAAAAAAAATACTAAGAAATTTTAAGAAAGGAACATAATAGAGAAAAAGTAACTAGTACATTAAGGATAACAGCAGGCTAGCAATTATAGTATTTAGACTTGGGTACAAGAAAAGATACAGAGGTATTATGAAAAGAAAAGTAATTTTTGAATCTGAAATAAAATTGAAAAATTGTATTATAAAAATATTAGACCAACAATATCTCTGTAACATATAAAAATTTTATGCGTGGAATGAAATATAAAACCACAAGTAATGAATTTGATGAGATGGTAAGACTCTGAGAAAAATCTCTCATTGATTTCTGTTTTATTTCAATTTTATTAGTAATCCATCAATTTTAAATTCAGCCTTACACAAAGATTTAGAACATGTGGAAATATAACCAAGTTTTCTGTTTTTCCAGAATATAACTTGAGTGTCTTATACTCCAATTCCCAACAGAGTCCTCATTTCCTTCTGAAAAGTCATAAGCACAGTCCATATCTCCATCAACATTATGTTTTTTTGAGCTCCCACTAGAATTACCCACTCAGCTCCACTTTGAGTTTTCTAAAGCTTTTCCAGCTTGCATCACTAAACTATTATTTTTTTCCCACAAACAAGTTCCAAAGATTTCTGAATCACATGGTCATGTTAATTATAGAAAGGACCCCACTTCTCAGTACCAATTTCTGTTAGTCAACTTTTCTGCCACTGTGATGCAATTTCCCCAAAAGAACACATTTAAGGAGGAAAACTTTATTTGGGGATCATGGTTTCAGTGGACTCAGATTGCCAATTCCATTGCTTTTAGCTCAAGGTGAAGCAGTACATTATCGGGGAAAGGCCCAGAAGAGAGAAGCTGCTCAGCTCATGGTGGAGTCAGGAAACAGAGATGGGGGAGAGGAGAGACAGAGAGAGAGAGAGAGAGAGAGAGAGAGAGAGAGAGAGAGAGAGGCAGAGAGAGAGAGAGAGAGAGAGAGAGAGAGAGAGAGAGAAAGAGGTCAAGATAGAGAAGTTTTCAGAAAGAATCAGTGGATTTTTGATTAGTTCCTTTCTTTTAAAAAATCAAAGTGCTAATATTTTATAGAATAATTATCATGTATTTAAAATATTAATATTTGGTAAAGAAATTAAATAAGGACTACAACTTTTAGACTATGTAATTTTTTATATGTTAGTTTCAAACTAGTTGTCAACTGCCTACCTAAATGGAACATAAGCAAAAAACAGAAATCAGAAATAATTGACAGTAGCTATAAGAAGAAATGAGGTGTGCCTCTCATGGGAATACCCAGATTGATCAATTTTCTAATTATGGTGATTTTTCCTATTTCTTTCATGCTCAATTTTGGCTTGTGAGTAATAAATATTTTATTAGTTTGTCTTTTTGAAGGGAGGAAATAACACAATATCTCTACCTACCTATTTACACAAAGAAATATTATTTAGAGAGAATAAGTTTTTCAGGTACAAAAATGCAATTAGTTAGGTGGAATAAGTTCTAGTGTTCTACAGTGTAGTAGGGTCAATGTGGTTACCATTATTTGTCAGCTCTGGAATTTGAACTCTAAATGTTGCACATAGTAGTTACGCATTCTAACACTGAGGAACATCCCCAGCCCTGGTTGACAACAATTCATTACATTTCAAAATAGTTGGGAAAAAAGAAGTTTTAATGTTCCAAACACACAAAATATTAAATATTTAAGGTTATGGGTATGAAATTATCCTAATTTGATTATTGCATATTATATACATGTATTGAAATACCACAGTACTGCACTCCACAAATATGTATGATTATTACATATCAATTGCAAAAAAAAACTAATATATTTTCATATTACAAGATACTGAAAGACATTAAAAAGATAATATTTTTAAGTCAGGGTAATTTGATAACACTACATAATGGAGAGTTTTATCAAAAAATCAATGTTTTACCTTTTAATTGCTTTTATTAGGAATTATGCACATCAAGGCTATTCCTAGGTGACACTTTTTGTTCACTAAAGACAAGCTATATTCTTATTTCCAATGCTGTGAAAGTACATTAATATAAGAACCTTATTATTGTATAATGACATTCCCTTTTGACACTAAATTACCAACACAAAGAAGGATTTAACTCATTTTATTTCTACTTAGAAATGCAATTTTTTTTGGAATGACACTCATTAAGATGTCCAAATGAGGCAGTCATTGAAAATCATTTATCAAAATGAAATTAATCATAGTAAAAGTGAATGTGCCAATATAAAACATTATTCTCTTTATAGATTTATATGGCCATGAAAGTTAGCATGGTACATGAATTAATTATGGACGTTTAGACTGAGACAGCTATAGTGTGTTTACCAGTTCTTGGAACTCATATGGTTTCAGTAAATTCAGTTAAGTTTTCAGTGCTTCAGCCTCCCCTTTTATATAATGGTGATGTTATTCACCATGGTGACAAAGACTAAGGGAAATATGTAAGTGACCATGGTTTGGAAATCATTAACTATTACACAAATGACATTTGTTTATTTTGCTTAAGAATTTAAACTATAGTGGACAGGGTAAAAACTTTGAAATACCCTCCATTTCCATTAAGCATCTATAAGCATCTAAATTTTATTTTATATTTTTAAAACATATTTTCCGCAGTGCAATTTATTTCAAATGGCTGCCTTAGAACTGTCTCTTATTTATGTACCATGGAATATGTTACAGTATGTTGATAGCCTTCCTCCCTGGCTTATCTTCCCATATGATCTACAAATCCCTATTCCACTCTAATGTTCACATCTAGGCACCTCAAGCAGCAGCTTTGCTTAGTTACAGAACAATGCAAGACAATCTTGTCCTTCTTTTTAGTATTTTCTAACTTATGTGTGACTTGCAATGTTGTCTGCTATCGTCTATTTAGGTTTTCAAATATCAATGGGATAAGTGTTCACTTCTAGAAACTACTGGCTATAAATTTTCCTTCCAACCATTGGTTGTGATGATAGTGTACTTGGAGTGAATGCGGGTGGATGGAGGTGGCAGGATGCAACTGATGCCATTTCAGCACAGATCCCTTCAGTCCTTTGAACAGCAAGAGCTGCTTCTTAATCTCTACTTTATGTTGATGATAAGCCATGGGATAAGATTTTAGTATTTGCAAATTTTCCACTGTTCACATTCGGATTTATTGGTTCTGTCTCCTTTCAAGAAATTCTGCATGTTATATGGGGTTTTCAATGTTTTTAATTTCAAGTAATCTATATTATCATACATGAAGTGAAATTATGAAGGACAACAGTATAATTATATCATGTTTTAAATTCATTCTGCCTCTCTCTGTCTTCGATTTAGTTGACATACTTAGTATATTTTTATATCATTAATTTATTTATTAGGGCTGCCATTTTATTTTTTTTCTGCTGTGCAATCATTAGTTTTGATTCTGTTTCTTGACTTCTGATGTATTACTTGAATATTATTTAGAATTCCATTTTGGTATATTTGTAACATCTTTAAGTGTTTCTCTAGATGCAGCTTTAATATTTCTTGTACTGAAGCTTATATTATATATGCATAACATTAAATTCAACTGGTATGATATTATATCCCTACAAATGAATTTCAAAAATCTTACCTTCATTATGTGGATTTACTTCCATTGTTAATAACATGTTTTAATTAATATAGAATATGGCAGATGATATTGTTATTTTTGTTTTAATTATCAAATATAATTTAGAATACTAATTAGGAGGAGGTGATGTAATGTGTTTACACATACATCTATTTTATATTGTTTGTTCTTAAGGTTCTAAGATTATTTTTGTCATTTCTTTTCTCATTTGAAATCTATTTTCAACCATTCTTTTAGAATAGCTCTGTTGCTGATGATTTTATCACTGCTATAATTATTAGCTTTCATTCAATTAAATTGACTTTGATATTTCTTTAGTTTCTGAGATATTTTTGGTTGTAAATAGAATTCTGGGATGGTTGTTCTTTTCTCTTACTCCTTAAAAATATTGTTAAACTTTCTTTTAACTTTTATGGTTTCTGATGGGAAACCTACTTGACATTCTTAATGGTTTTCCCAAATGCATGAGGTATCATTTTTCTATTGCTACATTGAGATATTTTCTTTGTCTTTATTTTTTTTAGAAACTTTAATATGGTGTGTTTTCTTGTGGATTTATTTAAGTTGATCCTGCTTGGAGTTCAACCAGCTTAGTGGGTTTATGTCCTTTATCAATTTTTGAAGATTTTACTGCTATTTTTCTGAGTGCTTTCTCCTTTCTGAGTCTCTGTTGACCTGAATTTCAGATCTGGTTACAGCCCCACAGGATCCTGAGGCTCTGTTCATTATTTATAAAATCTACTTTCTCTTTATTTCTCAGATTCTTTAATTCTTATTCTGTATTCCAATTTAGTGTCCTGTACACTCTGCTATGTATATTTGATTTTACTTTATATTTTTTATCTTTTGCCAAGCACATTAGAGGCCCTGGGTTTGATCCTCAGCACCACATAAAAATAAATAAATAAAGATATTATGTCCAACTAAAAAATGATATTTTTTAAAAAAGAATGCACATTGTAATGTATTGAAGTATCACATAACATCTAATCAATATGCACCAAATTTTTGTGTAAATTATATTTTTAAATGAAAACCTAATTCATTTTTATGTAATATTTTTATAATTCTATATAATACTTATTTATGTGGCAGATATTTAATTATTACCTAAGTGTTCAACAAAGAGATAATCAACTTTATTTTTAATTCTCATAACACTGTGAAGCAATTATTTACTTTACACTTTCAGATAGAATAGTGAGGCTCAGCATAGTCTTTCCAAAACCATACTGAATAAATCAATTACTTACATTGATATTGAACCTATTTTTCTACACTTATCTTTATTAATCAATAATTTCATGTATTTCCACTGAACACTACCAACAGTCAGCCTAGCAACTTGATATATGTAGAAATTTGTGCTTGGATTGCAGGATAACTATCTACAGGAGTGTCATATATCTGCTTATCAATTTTGTAGACCAAAGGGAGTATATACTTAAGTGTACTTTAATTTGTTGTGGTTTTTTTGGTGTCTTTTAACCAGATTTGGGTGTGTCTTGTCATTTGGTTAATTCAGAATTTCCTAAGGAGGGAGAATTAGTCACTTAAACACTGTCTATATTGTCTGATTTGTTTGATTCATTTTTCTATTCTCTGGCTCACATGAGTTCCCTATTAGGACAGGTCTTAGAGCCAACAAATATTCAATAGAATGTAAAGTGTTGGCAAAATTTAAAAAAAAATTTAAAACCCTCAAATTTTAAATGCTACATGAGCATTTTCATTGGCCTTTATTACACTGCTTTATTCAATTAAAGGAGAAGTTACTTGGGTATGCATTACTGATTTTATGATTATCTATTTGTTTTTAGCTATAATATATTTAAAGTCTACTTCTTTTAGTGAGAAATATACTGTTTCCATCATTTTATGTTTGACAATGAAATCAGTAAGTAGCCTTTGTTTTCATTCATTTATAAATAAATGGAAGGTCCTTCTTTCCAGAATATGATATTCAGTTTCCAACATGCTAATCACTGAAAAAAAGTTCTGTATTTCTGAGAAGTGAAGGGTGGACCACCCACTGATACTGGTGTGATACTTACTGGTGTCCAAGATGGGGAGTCATCTTCAAATTGCATCATCCTTAATTGAGTATTTGATTACAATATATGTCTTGGATAAATGGCATTGACCTAAGCAGAATAACACCAGTGTTCTTGGGTAAGGAAAGAAAAAAAAATCTCTGGGCAGAGTGATGTGTCTCAAATCCTCTACCTTCCCAGAATATGTTCAGTGATGCAAGATTTCTCCAGAAAAAGCCAGAACTCTCAGAGTCCAGACTATTTTAGGAGCACCTGTTGGTAAAGGTTCTTGGATCTGGTACCTGAGTGGTAGGTGACAGAATAATACTAGCTAAAGTGAAGATAATTTGCCTATCATTAAGAGTATTCTTGGCAAAACTATACTAGTTATTACATGGAAGCAGAGCAGCTTTGGCAGAGCTATTTGGCAAGGCCTGTTGGTGATGGTCAGGAAGCAGATTTCCAATTTCATTGCCCAATTTGTTGTTATTGGTGCTAGTCTCAGTACAAATGCTAAGACTGAAGAAACACAGAGTCTCCAGTAAGATTTACAAACACCATCTGACTTTTTGAGTTCAAACTCTGCCTGCAGAACTTAGCTTCTGAAACTCAGGCAAGTGACTGAATCTTTTGTTTGCTTCTATTTCCCCATCTGTAAAATGGTCTAAATGTTTTTAACCTATCTAATAATATTGTTGGAATAATTAAATAATTTATTGAAATAAAATGTTTAAAATAGGAATTTATACATCATAATTATAAAGTATTTTTACTTATTATTAATATTTTGACTTAGATATAAGACTTCTTGTTTATAATTGATGGTGGAATGCGATTATCATTTTTGATTATATAAAGTACATTTTGAAAACATGAATTGATGTGAATATACTTTTTATAAAACCAGAGATATGAAAAGTTGTGCTGTATATGTGTAATAAAAATTTTAATGATTCTGGTGTCAATATATAAATAAAAAATAAAAATAAAGACTTCTTTACTTTTAAGTTTCATTGGTGAAGTGAATGATTCTTTCTGCATACTATGAGTGATAAATTCTTTCAATTAATATCATACACAAAGTGCATTTCAAATTATAAATCTTCCTTAAGAGGATGGGTTTTTAAATGTGGCCTCTCTTGACACTGACATTCATTTATGGTAGATTAGCTATGTCATTACATGCAATGTATTAGTGGACACACATTGAGTTTGAAAAGCACATCTTATGACTGCTTTTATTTTGACTAATTTATCTTTAATCTTACATAATACTAACTTTTGTTGATATTCAGATTTAAGTTTGCTTTAGAGATTTCTTTTATTCATTTCCCCAGAATTCTTTCTTTGAATAAAGGGAACTGTTCAAATATCACCCAGGAAGTAAAATGAATGCTCTGAAATTACTCAACTTTAGAACAATTAGAGCTTGGTTAATCCACATGTACACAGACTCAATTAACTCAACAATTGAATTATGCATTCCAAACTCACTCTAAGTTACTAAAATATGATTAAGAAGAATGGATTTGTTTCAAACTATTTATGCTAGTACAAGTATTGTTGTAATATTAAACATCTGAAAAATATCCTTTTATCATTATTCACATTTAATTATGACATATGTCGAATTTTAAGTATTGAACACATTTGCTATGCAGGATATTTCTCTGTCACCATGAAAGAGCCAAGTATGCAAAATGTAATTTTAGTAGTTTCTCTCCAAGAATACTGGCTTTCCAATGCCATCACACAGCTTTTATTACCCATAACATCTCTGTCACTAGCCCCAGGAAATATGCATGGTATAATAGTTTCTCTAACTTTTGTTGAAGCTACACAATTCAAAGGACTCTCACCATGCCTTTAAGCTGATGAATACCATGACTGAGTTTGGGAAAATTTCTTAATTACTGGAAGAAATAGATAAAGTTAAATTATACTATGAATGATTTTTACAAAGCCTGATTTTTAAAGTTTTTGATATAGATTACAAAAATTCTAATGCATAACCCCAACACTCAATTGTGGGGCTGGGGATATAGCACAGTTGGTAAAGTGCTTGCCTCACTTGCATAAGGCCCTGGGTTCAATCCTAACCACTACTAAAAAAAAGAAGAAAGAGAAGAACTAATTTTAAATACACTTATTATTTTATTGCTAATGTAATTTTTGTACTGTTTCCATAGCATCCCACGGCTTGCTAACAAGGTGTGAGTGGTTTCTTAGGTTAAAACAAACTGCAAGTGGAAATTTAGCTGTGGCATGTTTAAATTGCAGACTTTACTTAAGAGAGGTGTTATTGTGAACCTCTACAGGATATGAGAATTCAGAAGTTGGTGCACATTTCATAATCTCAAATTTTATTTTTATGCTGAATTAAAAAATGATCCTTAAGGGATTTCTTTACTTGGTATATCATACATTGAACTATAAAATATAAATTTAGCCATTTGTTTTATATCAAAACTTATTTTCAAAAGGCATCTGAAATTTTGCCAACAATTGAAAAGCATACATGCATAAAACTTTTTAAATGTTCCTTAGAATTTTACTGCAATTTATCAGGCAATTTATTTTAGAGTAGTAAGAAGATGAAATCTGTCTCTATTTTTCCTATGGTCAAAAAAAGTACCCTCATACATTTCTGGTAGGACTGCAAATTGGTGCATCAAATATGGAAAGTAGTATGGAGATTTTTTGGAAATCTGGGAATGGACCACCATTTCACCCAGCTATCCATTTCCTAATTTCTAATGCTATTGATATATCTTATGATTATTTAATACGTATGTTCCTTTTGAAAGATGTATATTGAAATCTGTTTCTTTTCTTCTTTGGTTCTGGGGATTGAATCCTGAGGTACTTACCACTGAAAAATATCCTAGATCTCTTTAAATATTTTCATTTGACACACAATCTCACTTAATTGCTTAGGTCCTCACTAAATTTCTGAGACTGTATTTGAACTCACAATTCTTCCTGAGTATCCCAAGCTGCTAGTATTATACGAATATTCTACTATGTATATATAGCCTTTATGTTCTCTTCCTTGGGGTCTCTGTTTTTGACATTCTTTTAATTATTATTTACTTTTTTTGGTGCCCAGTTTTAAATCAGAGATGCTTAACTACTGTGTAACATCCCCTCCTCTTTTTATTTTATATTTTTTTAATTTTAAGGCAATATCTCTAATTTGCTTATGGTCTGAATGAGTTGCTAAGGATAGCTTTAAACTTGGGATTCTCTTGCCCTAGCTTCCTTCTCTCTCTTTTCATATGTGAGGCTTATATTTTGTCATATGTGAGGCAATTAGTTTTTCCTAATTTGTTACTTCAGTTGGTACCCTTAATAGTATCACATCATAATTATAAATTACATTTTAATATTTCCCTGTTTTATATAACTTGAAAACAAACAACCATATTTATGTATTTATTATTATTATTATTATTATTATTATTTTATTTTGGATGATTAAAGAAAGATTTGCCATACTACTCAGCAACAATCGCGTCCTTTCTAAAGTGTAAGTATCTCACTATAATGCTTAAGCATTTACAAAATATTTTAGTTGTAGAAAGACACAATAACTTTATTTTATTTATTTATTTTTTATGTGATGCTGAGGATCAAAACCAGTGCCTTCCACATGCTATACAAGTGCTCTACCAACAGAGTTACAGCCACAGCCCTTAAGATGAACTTTATCTTGCAATTCTTCTTACTTTTATTACCAAGTAGCTGGTATCACAGTCACCCACCACTATATAAACTGTATAAATCCCTTTCTTGTAAAAGTTTTTGCATATCTTATATTTTTCCTTTATATTAAAAGTATTTTTTTTAACCAATGATTGATTTATTATATCTTACCAGGAAATGATACGACATTTTTTGTTATGCAGATATTCCATTGTCTTAGCAGCTTTCTTTGAAAAGGATATCATTTCTTCTCCTTTATGGCAATAAAGTATCTGTCTTTCATCATTGTATAAATGGTGAGAGCCTTCTTAAGTTTTCTGTCTTTAATTCCATAGGCTAATTATTTGTCTCATTATAAGGTCTACACTGATTGTTATAATGTTAAATCCTAGCGTCATATGTGGCACAATGTTTTCATTAATGATGGACTTCATGTACAGTAATGGCTAAATTATAATATAGATATGTAGTGGTCTATACCATCTAGGACTGTGTTAGTACCCATCATATTAACAAAATAACAGAATCATCTTATGGTGCATTTTTTCAGAATGTATCCACATCATTAAATGAAGCATCATTGTACATACCATACATGTTAAAATTATATAATGTATAAATAATATAAAAATTTTACGTGTAAAATTTACCAGAGCCCTTTTAATTTTGTTTGTGTTCTCATCGCAACATTTGGTATTATTGATACTTTCTATGCTGCGTTCACTGTTAATATGTTTAAATATTACTCCTTTGTCAGTATTTTTCTTTAGTCTCTTCCCATAAAAATTGCCTTTCCCAAAATACTGATACTGATATTTAGCTAACAAGTTCTTAATTTTATTTTGAATTTACCTCTTAATAGTGTGAATTCTTTTTTACCTCAACTTAGACAAATTTTTCAGGTTTATTGATATAGTTACTATATATATAGTTTTTTTTCTTATGGTGCTGGTGATTGATCCTAGGGCCTTGCTTCTGAGGGAAGCACTCTACCAACTGAGCTATATCCTTTGCTCTAATTACAATAAATATTTAAGGTGTATACTTTTATATATAAACTATATATATATATATATATATATATATATATATATATATATATATATTTACATAGAAACACATCCATAAGACCAGCTCAATAATAAATTAATTCATTCATTACCCCAAAGTATTTTCTAGTACCTTTTTAGTCTCTCCCTTATGTTCTTCCCCACCACCTTTCATGAAATTAAGTTTATATTATGTAACAATGCAAATAATTGAACAGCATCAAGACTATACAGATCAATGAATTATTACAAAGAAAATAAACTATGTGACTACTATTTCTATTAAGAAATAGAATATTAATGATGCTACATAGAACAGCTTCATGTCTTTTTGTTTTCACTATACCCTCCAGTCACCCTAGTGGTATCTTCCACTTTTTTTCTTCCAACTAAGTGCTATAAATATTATTATTTTTAAAAGAAAACAAAACACAGAAGTCGGAACATCTATTCATTTAATTATTTAAAAGGTGGTAGATTATGCAGCTAGTTGTGTAGAAAACCAAACCTTATACCAATCATGCTTGATTCTTTGTTGGTGGAGCAAATCAGAGGGTTATCAAGGAGTCAGAATATAGATGGGTTGGGCATTAAGAATTCAGTTATAAAATTTTATCAGAGAATAAGGATTGGTTGGATTGGTTGAAGGAAAAAAACGAGATTGGGTATGAGTTACCAGAGACAATCTGAGGAAGCTCAAATGGAACAGGTCCAGAGTGGAGCAACAGCAGATTGAAGTTGGATGAGCAGTGCCTGAAGAAGAAGAAATTACAAGTCTTGAGAGAAAAAAAGTGTGACATCTCCAGTAGAACTCTAAGATCAAGAAGCCAGGTGTGTGGCATACTTGTTTGATTTCACCATTACACCATTAACTTTTGGCTTTTAGGAATTTCCATATATGAGGCCACTGGCATACATATTATACTGCCACAATAGATTCTCTCTTCTCCCACTTGTGATCAGCCTTTTTCTTATCTAATACACCCTTAGCCATTTTTTTTCTTTCTCCTCAGATCCATTCTCTTGTTCCTTCACTAGTTTTTCTTCTTCTTTGTCAAGTTTACTTTACTTCCATTGTATCCTCCTTTAGATCCTTGATTCTCAACTATGCCACATTCCCTATGCTTTTCTCTGATATTGTTGTGGTACTGGGCATAGTTTCTTGGGAAACATGGTTACCAGGGCCTAACTTAGGGGGACTAGACAGTGGAAGGTAATAGCAGATTCAGTCTATTTTGGTGGTGAAAGCAGAAGTGGCAGCCACTTGTTGGAACATTAAGAATATTTTGGTGTCAAAGAGTAGAATTGATGACTAATTAGGTATGCCTATGTAAATAATACCAAACCAATTTTCCACAAGTCTCTAAAACTTTGCATGACAAAAAATAAAAGGGTTTGACAATTACAAACAATTAACATATTTGTAATTTTATTCTTTTTAAAAATACTTTTTTTTTCTCTCAAGACTTGTAATTTCTTCTTCTTCAGGCACTGCTCATCCAACTTCAATCTGCTTTTGCTCCACTTCTGGACCTGTTCCATTTGATTTTCCTCAGATTGTCTCTGGTAATTCATACCAGTTACCAGATATTTTTAAAAAAGAATAAAATTACAAACATGTTAATTGTTTGTAATATAGCTAAGGATCAAATCCAATGCCTCACGCATGTTAGGAGAGCACTCTAGCTCTGAGCCACATCCCAGGCCCTATAATTTTATTTTTTTTTAAAAAAATACATTGCCTTTCTATATTATGTTTTCCTTCCTGATTGATATGTAATAGTGAATTTGCTTTAGTATTAACTTGTCTTAGTAGTACTGATTTATACTCCCAGTACCAAAAAGAAAAAAATAAGTTAAGCTGGGTGCATTGGCACATGCCTGTTATTACAGCTGCCCCAGAGGCAGCAGGAGCACAAATCCAAGGCCAATATGGGTGACTTGGCACAGTCATGTCTCAACATGAAAAGGTCTGGCGATGTGGCTTAATAGTAGTGCACTCTTGAGTACCCAGACCAATAAAAAGAAAACAAAGTCACCAAAGGCTTTCCCTGGTTAGTAGGACTCTAGGTTCTATTTTCTTGTGTGTGGTTTTCTAATCTCTATAGAAAGTGTGCATTGCTTTTTTCATTTCCTCTGTCCTTCAAAAAAAAAATGAAGAAACAAAAGAAAGCAACCAACAAAGAAAACTGGCTGATTTGGAGCAACACAAACAGAGGTTCTGTCCCAGCTGTAGCTCTCACTGGCTGTGTGACTCTGCACAAGTCACCCTGGGCCCTGAGACGCAGTGTTTGCACCTCTGTGCTGGGAACTGCACTATCATATGTCTTGGTCTTTGCTGCAGAACCAACTTTTCTTTCGGATCCTCAGGGGAAATGGAGAACCAAGGGGAAGGAACCAGCACCTTCTAGAAACAAAGCCTCTGGGGGACAGGCATGCTCTGAGTGGGGCCCCTGGCCAACCAGAACTACCTTCTCCTGCCAAATGAAGACAATGACGAGAGTGTGGCTGGGATCTCTCTGTGGCCTCCGTTCATGAACCTGGAAAGTAGGAGTGTTGGATCCTCTGTCCTGGTCAGGAGCACTCAGGGACAGCTGCTGGGTTATCCTCCAGGCCTCCTTGGCAGCAGGACAACAGGGCTGGGGTTTAGCTGTCGGCTTCTCCCACCTGACCCACTATGCCAATCACCACCAACTCTCACCATCTTCCCTGATCCTGTCGACTGACTTCAGTACGGCTAGGACAAGTGGTCAATCAGGGGGTGAAACCGTGCTCCACAGAAGCTAAGCCCTAAGCCTAGAAGAAGCCTCAGCTCATCCAGAGGGGCAGCAGGTTTACTGGCTGCAGATCCCAACCCCTTTCCAGCAACCTTGAAGAAGCTTGCAAGCAGAACCTGGCTCTCTGACACAAGCTTGTAATCAGGCATTCAGGAGGCTGAGACAGGAGGATCACAAGTTTGAGGCCAGCCTCAGCATTTTAGTGCAACCCTTACCAACTTACTGGCTCAAAAAAAAAAAAAAAGAATTAAGGATGTAGTCTGGTGGTAAAGCACCCATGGGTTCAATCTCCATTGCCCCATTCCCTGCAAAATTCCTGCAAGCAGAGGGGTAGGGACCTCTGCAATTGACCCTGCAGACTCCACTACCTGTGCCAAGCTCCACCCTCTTCCACTTTCCACCTCTGTTTTCCTTCCAGCACCCTCTCCATCTTTCACTGCAGTGGTGGGATGCAACCCCATGTCCCAGGGGCTTCTCTTGACCAGGGAGTCTGACATTTTGGAGTGTTCAACATGCCACATCTAACTCCTCACACCACCTGGCCCTGCCCTGCGCAGCCCAGGCCTGCTTCCCAGAACCCAGGCTCCGGGCCTGCGCCAAGGGGCAGGCCAAAGGAGTCATCATCATGGCTTTCTAACTCTGTTGTCTTTTTGTTTTGTTTTATCTTTTCTAAGAAATGGAACCCAGGGACACTTTGCCACTAAGCTACCTCCCCTGCCCTTTTATTTTCTTATTGTGACACTGGCTGGAAGCTGGACTTGAACTCTTGATCCTCCTGCCTCCACTTCTCAAGTCACTGGGGTTACAGGTGTGCACAGCTGTGCCGAGCTCAGCTTTTGGTTTATGGGAACATTCACACTCATGCTCACTCCCCATGGGACAAATGACTCGAAGAGTTCCCATCTCTCCATCTCTCTGTCTCACACATATCAGTACATGACATTCTTCCAGATCCTTCTCTTGCCTTGATCCCTCGCCTCTGTCTCACACATATCAGTACATGACATTCTTCCAGATCCTTCTCTTGCCTTGATCCCTCGCTCAGTCTCCCAACTCCCCCAGTCTCTGCTTGTCTGTACACCTCATGCCATTTTTCTCCTCACATCCACCCCCCCATTTCTTGACCTTTCTCTGTGTCTCAGTGGTTGGGGCTTCTTCTCTCTTGAGCTATGGACCTGGCCTCCTCTCCAAGTTGCCCTCCCTTGCTCTTCGTGCTCCCTGTGAGGGCTTAGAATGACCCTCACCTCGCCTCTCCCTGGAGTGACCAGGGATATCTGGAACATGCTCCACTGACACTTTCAGGGATTTCAACCCACATCTGGGGGCCATGCTGAGCCACGACAGAATGGATGGTCGGCTGGTGGCACCAGGCCTGGCTCTTCTTGGGAAGTCCCCTTCCTGCTGTGCCAGATCCTTCCTGAATCTGGCCCTGAGAATAATTGTCCCAATTAAACCTTGAGGGGGTACATAATGGCTCTATATTCCCTGAGCTTCAGAAAGCCAATGGACTTGTGGCCCAGGACATACAACAAGGCAAATGGCAGATCCAAAGAAAGGGTCAAGTCTGCAGAGCAAACCCCCTCTGCTTTGGACTGTCTGCACTCCAGCTGCATTGGGAACCCAGGGGCTCTGGGCCAAGGAGCCCGGGGGGTGCTGCATAAAGTAAGGATTCAGTCCACAGAGAATTACTCCAGTCCCACTTCAAGAAAGAACCTGGGAAAATGCAAGGACAGACTCTAATAGACGCTCATGTCTGGAAGAGTTGCCATTTGCAAAGTCGTCTCTCCTACATCCTTGCATTCACCCTTTTTCTGACAACCAATGTGAACAGTGATCCATCTCCTGCCCCCTCTGTGCTGGGGAGTGAATGCAAGGAGAAGTTAGAGTTGGCTCATCTGAGCCCTCATTCAATCTTCCCACCATGTCTCTCAGGCATCAGGGGCCCTAGCAGCTCAGTCCCTCTGTGACCAGGAACGTGGGTAAAGAGCACGGGACAGACATGGGGGCCCACTCAGAGCCACCTCACAGGGCAGCATCTCTCTTCCACACAGGTAGAGCACCGTGGGCAGGGGAGGAGCGTGTTCCCAGTTCTGAATGTGGCCATCTTTCCTTCCAGGACCCAGACACAGAGATTGGCTGGCCTCGTGTGGGCACAGGGGCTTTTGTGGGGGAAGGGCAGAGGGGCTCCCCTCTGAGAGCAATCATGGGAGGAGAGAACCTGGCATGACCCAGAGATGCCTGGCCTTGCTTCCTGCCATCAGCCCTTACTCTGAACCCAGGGATGTTTCACCACTGAGAATCATCACCAGCCTATTTATTTATTTATTTATTTATTGAGACAAGGTCTCACTCAATTGCTTAGGACCTTACTAACTTGCTGAGGCTAGCCTCCAGTTTGTGATCCTTTGGCTTCAGCCTCCTGAGTCACTGGGGTTACAAGTATGCACCCACCCAGATGAACTGGCTTATTAAGGAATGTGACCTGTTTCCTATTTATCTATCCCCTATTATCTCAGTCCCATGAAGGCAAGAATTCTTGCATTTTGCTCACTGCTTGTTCTTTAGTTTCTTCAAACATGCCTGACACATAGAAGATACTCGATAAAAAATTATTGTGTTCAATAAATGACAACATTATATGAGAATCTCCATAAGGAGGAAGAAGACAGCTTTATAGCCTAAGATTTCCCCACCTGCTTTTCCTTAGCAGGAAGAATTCCCACTCGATGCCCAATGCAGAGCACCTGGCACAGCCCTGGAAAGCCCTGACTTCTCCCAAGGGCCCTGCCAGGCACAACCAGTGAGAAACATGGGGGCCTCCCATGGAGCCCAGCCAATAGCACATCCTGGCCCTGAGTCATACACATGCAGGTGATTTGGAAGGCAGATTGCTTGGAGCCCATTTCACAGCTGAGGAGACTGAGGCCCAGAGAAAGATGAGAAGAGCAAGGTCACTCAGCAGGTCAGTGGGGAAACTCAGTTTGGAGGCCAGGGCTCCTGCTCTCCTGCTGGGCTCAAGCTGGGTATTAGGGAAGGGAGCCCCCACTCACCCTTGGCCACGAACCTTGTGCAGTTTGCAACCTTGACTGCTCTCCACAGTGGCCCTGGCTGAGCCTAGGGAGGCATGCTCAGAAAACCGGGACTGGATGCCATTGGAGTCCCTACGACAAAAATAATCCAAGAAGGTTATAGTAAGTCCTGGAACAGCTCAGGAGGTGAAAAGTCACCAAAGGAAGGTGATCTTCAAGCTGCATTTGAAGCAAAAGTGAAGATGGAAAGGGCCTTCCATCTCTGGAATTCCTGTAGTTAGAGAGTGGGGTCCAGGGTTGGGAACAGATTGGAGCAATGGGCAGAGATAAGGTTCACAATGAAGACCAAAGGAAGACCTGGGGCCAGGCATGGTGACACACGCCTATGGTACTAGCAGCTCCAGAGGCTGAGGCAGGAGGATTGTGAGTTCAAAACCAACCTCAGCATTTAGCAAGGCCCTAAGCAACTCACTGAAACTCTGTCTCTCAATAAAATACAAAAAGGCCCCTGGGGTGTGGCTCAGGGTTTAAGTGCCCCTGGGTTCAATCTCTAGTACAAACAAAAACAAAAAAGAAAACCAAGGAAGACTTGGGAGTCTGTGCAGTGTGGAACTTGAGGTCACATCAGGTGGTCTTGGCCCATGACTGATAAAGGGATAGGGAAGTTGGGTGCGGAACAGCTGATGGTCCTGTCTTAGGTCCCGTCACTGCCCAGGTGGTAGAGAACCGGGGTCTGTGTTCAAGTGCAGCCTAGCCCATGTGCCTGGTCTGGCAAGTGCCTCCTTCTGGCCCCAGGATCCCAAAGTTGTAAAGAATCACTAGAACAGCAAATCATGTTCCATCTTTCCCAGGGCTTGAAAGGAACCTGTTTCTATCCTCTGTCATCTACACCTGACTGATTGTTAAAGCCTAGCTCACATATCACCTCCTCTGCGAGGCCTTCCCTGAGGCCAAGCCCTGACATCTTATCCGCTCCCATGACTTCTTGGACTCCAATGTTACCACACAGACATGGTTTCTCTCAGTTTCTTGGACACCCCCACCAAACTAAGAGCCTCTGAGCCTGGCTCTAGAGGAGCAGGCAACGGGTTTGGTGGACGAGAGAAGCCAAGTGGACACATGCTCACACCTGGGTCTCGGAAGGACAGTCCACTGGACAACTGGGTCAAGGAGTAAAGGTTCATGGATATCCTCACAGCCAGGCCCCAGGCCATGATTGGCATCAGGGTGAGGGTTTGTCAGTGGGTGCAGGGAGGGAGGCTGGGAGGACTGGCCTGTAGAGGGGGATTCCTGCCCATCCTAGCCCCTCCTCCTGCCTGTCTCGTGTTAAGCTCTGGATAAGCTGCAGGAAGCCAAGGCAGAGGATATCCAAGTGACATCTGACCCGTTCCTCTGATGGGCATGGTGCCAATGTTCTGTCTTGCTCCACATGCCAGAACAGTCCCTGGAGGGCTCTGCCTGATCTTCTAGGGATCCCAGGCCCTGTTCTGTATATCCACCAGCCATTCCTCCCACCCACTTGGACTGGACCCAGCATGGCCAAGCCAGGAGAAGGGAAGCCAGGGAGCCTGACTTCTGGTATTCTGGCCTCAGCTTCACCATTAACCTGTGGGGTTCCTGTAGTTGAGTGTGTGATCCTGGCTGACCCTCCGATTGTCCTCACTGACGACTGAAAGGCTCCCTGAAGGTGAGAGGCTCCAGAGAAGGCCAGAAGAGGACTGATTGGGTGCCGAAGCCTGGCCCTAACCACCCTGGACAAGCAATGTCCGACACCCGCCCATCCGCGCGGCCCCAGGCTGAGGAAGCATGATCCTGCTGGGCTATTGCAGACCCAGTATCTCAGCTCAGCTCCTGCTTCCTGCGCAGGCCCCTAATTAGCCTGGTGCTTTGTTCTCAAGTGCGTTGGTCAGATCGCTTGGCCTGTACCTCGGGGATGAGGGAGAGGAGGGAGAGAGGGAGGGAGGGGGAGTAAGGGAAGGAGGGGGAAGGCAGGATTAGGGGGGAGAGCAGGGGGGAGGGGGGAGAGCAGGGGGGGTAGGGTGGGGGCGGGGATGGGGAGCCGAAGGAGGAACTCCATGCTAATTAAGTCTCATTAAAAAAAGAAGACTACAATGAGGAATAAGGAGAAGAAGAAAGAAAACCCCGTGGAGGTGGAGGGAGAGGCTTGCTGAGGAAGCAGAATAGCGGAGGGAGGGAGGGAGGGAGGGAGAGAGAGAGAGAGAGAGAGAGAGAGAGAGAGAGAGAGAGAGAGAGAGAGAAGCGCACAGGCACATGCATGCCCACAAAAAGACATGCATACACACACCCCTCTCCCTCCTGGCAGGCTGTGCCCTGCTCCCCGCCCTTGGCCCTGCTCTGCAGCAGCCTGGCACCGTCCAGCTTAGGCCCAGAAGCCTGGGCTGCCTTCTGGTGCCCAGGGCTGTGGCACTCAGGACCCAGCACACTCAGACTCCAGTCCTGGCTCAGCGCCTCCCAAGCTCTGGGATTTGTGCTAATCTCCTCCCGGGACCTCAAATATATAAGCCTCATATACATAAACTATATATGTATATACCCAGCCATTGTCTTAGAACTTCCTTTGGCTGTTCTCTGTTCTTAGAACTCCTGTTTCCTGCATCCCATGTTTTCTTTTTTGGATTATCCTTTAATTTAAAAAAAATAATTTTTTTAGTTATACATGGACACAATATCTTTATTTTGTTTATTTATTTTTATGTGGTGCTAAGGATTGAAGCCACTAACTCCCATGTGCAAGGCAAGTTCTCTGCCCCTGAACCAGCCCCATCCCTTCATTTTAGTAATATTGTTAGTCTCATGAGAAAAGATATTTGGGACATAAGATTTGGAAATCTATATGAAAATGATTAGTTGATGGAATTTCAGGTTGAATATAATCTAAATACATTGCTTGATATTTTTTGGCAGTTTCAATATTATTCTGATTCTTGACTTTATATTTGTCTTATTTTTTCCTCTTTTAGAAGCTTTTTATCTCTGATCTAACATTTCAGGATGATATACATTTAAAAATTTTCACTTATTCTTTTATATAGTTGTCTATTTGTTTCTTTCAGTTCTTTTTTTAAGATTTATTTTTAGTTATATATGACAGTAAAATGTATTTTGACTTATTATACATATATGAAATATAACTTTCCATTCTTATGGTTGTATAGAGTATGTCCAATTCATTTTATTCTATTTCCCTCCCTTCCTTTCATTCCGATTTGCCTAATCAAATGAACTTCTGTTGTTTCCCTTGCCCCCTATTGCGTGATAGCACCCATAGAGCAAAGAACATTCAGCCTTTGGTTTTTAGGGATTGGCTCATTTCACTTAGCATGATAGTCTTCAGTTCCATCCACGTACCCACAAATGCCATGATTTTATACTTCTTTATGGTTGAGTAATTGTCTATTTATACCACAATTTCTTTATCCATTCATCTGTTAAAGGCACGTAGGTGGGTTCCAGAGCATAGATATTGTGAAATGAGCTGTTGTAACTGCTGATGTGGCCACATCACTCTAGCATGCTGATTTTACGTTATTTGGGTGTATGCCGAGGAGTGGGATTACTGGGTCAAATGGTGGTTCTATTCCAAGTTTTCGGAGAAATCTCCATGCGCCAATTTGCAGTGCCACCAGCAATATATTAGTATACCTTTCTCCCCACATCCCTGCCAATATTTGTTATTACTTGTATTCTTGATAATTGCCATCCTGGCTGTCCTTCAGTTCTATGAATTCTTTTAAGCATTATTTCTTTGATATTCCCCTCTTTGATTTTCCCTGGTCTCCCCTTCTGGAATGATTATAATTGGATATTAGGCTTATTTATTTATTTTCATATTTTCCATCTGTTTTCCATTTTCTTTGCCTTTTGTTCTATTTTTCAGGAGAATCCTTCATTTTGTCTTGATTTGTTTTTTCCTCCTGTTTTGATTGTCATCATTTTGATTTCAGTGTTTTGATTTTTAAACATTTCTTAACATCCTTTTGCTTGGTTTATGTGATATTATCTCTAATTTCAGCAATGAAGATAACAATAGACTTTTTTTAAGAGCTGTATTAAAATTAAGAGCAATCATACCAGTACCTCACTTAGAAAAGTCCCTGGTACACAGAAAGCACTCAGTCGTTTTAGCTTTTTTTCTTTAAGGGTATCAGAGATCTTTTGAAGTTCTATGTCTGTATTTTCTGTTGTGGGTGTTTTGTCATCGTTGTTTTTGTCTTTCTTATTGGATGGAACCTTTTCTCAAGTGTCTAAGGGGTTCAATAAGTGAACAGTTTTTTAAAACCATGACACTAAGAAGGTTACCCAAAGCTCTCTAGTTGTGGTTTTGGTGGATTGCCCTGGACTTTTCCCTAAAGGATGTTCACGCCTTCACTCTTGGACAGTGTGATTTATGTGAATTCCCTATTCTGCGGTGAGAGCCCTCGATGTCAGTCATGTTTAAGTGCCCCCTCTTTGGATTTATTCACTTTTCCAGAAAAAATATTTTCCAATTACTTTCCTTGGGAGAAGGAGTTTAGATAATAGGTATTATTGGAACCTATGTGGATAGTAGGTTATAGATCTCACCCCAAAAAACATTTTATTTATTTATTTCTTGGTGATGTGCCTCATTCTTGTCCTATACCATACCTGACTCTGTTAAGTTGGAGCATGTTCCTTTCAGTTTCTTCAGAGACCAAAGTCTGATGTCTCGTAGAGACATTGCAAGGTGAGGCAGGTTCCTTGGAGATCAGACTACTTTACGTACATTCATATAAAAGTTTTAAGTCTTGTAAATACACGATTCATCTATGCATTTCATATTTCTAACTTTTGAGCTTTTAAGGCACTTTGGAGAAAATATACTAGCTTCTTTTAGGAACTCCCTTGGATTTCTGAGCTGCTGAGTTAGTGACCTTTTAAAAAATTTTTCAGGGGCTGGAGATGTGGCTCAATTGGTAGCGTGCTCACCTAGAGTGTGTGAGGCACTTGGTTTGGTTCTCAGCACCACATAAATGTGAAATAAGGATACAGTGTCCATCTAAAAACTAAAGAAATAAATATTTAATTTTTTTTCTTTTGTATTTCTGGGAATTGAAACCCAGGGGAGTTCTCCCACTGAGCTACATGCCCAGCCTTTTTTACATTTTATTTTGAGACATGTCTCACAACACTTGAACTTGGAACTGTATTTTAGCCTTTCTGGTAAACTGAGCCTCCAAGCCCCGTTTAATGACTTTTTCTGAATCTGTTTTCTATCTTCCAAAAATAGGTAGTTATCACTTGACATTTGTCTTTTTTAATATTCTCTCTTGATGTTGTGGGTTTTTTAAAAAAAATTTTAATGTTTATTTTTGGTAAGTTTTTGGGAAGGGGCTGTTCTAGCATGTTTTAAAATCTAGTATGTATTTGTTTTCATCACTGTTAATTTTCCTTTTATTTTTTATTTCCTAGGATTCTTTGGATTTCCTATTCTTGTAATAGTTTTCTCATAAATCTATCAAGTTCTGTGAGTTATCCCAAAAGGCTTTTACAAAATAAATAAAAATAAATAAATAAAGATATTGTGTCTATCTACAACTTAAAAAAAAAGATTCTATCTTACCTCAGAATGGCATCAAGAATATAAAAAATAGCTGGACACTGTAGCATATGCCTGTAATCTCAGTGCCTTGAGAGGCTGTAGCAAAATCTATACATTAACTTCAATGGTGCTATCTTTGTTAAATTTTACAAATCAAGAGCGTTAGTGATCCCTTCCTTTATTTCTCTGAAGCTATTTAAGTTTAAATTAAGCACAATTATATAAAATAAAAATTTTAGTTCCTAGGCTGGAGATGGAGCTCAATGGTAGAGCACTTACATGCCTAGCATGTGTGAGTCCTTGGGTTCAGTTCCGATACCATCAAAAGTAATAATAATAAAAATAATACTTAAGTTTCTGAGTCTCACTAGTCACAATTTAAATACTCAGTAGCCATCTATGGCTAGTGGCTGTCATATCATGCCACATAAATCGAGCACATTCCCATTATTATAGAAAGTTGAATTGGCAGTACTATTCTAGAATTTTAATATTTTCTTTAAATATATCTTTTGTCCTTGATGAAATTAAAATCAGTGGATTCATTTGTTATCCATCACTACTATAAAGTATATTAAGTGTCTAATGATAATAAATGGCATTATATGAAAAGGATATTATAGAGAAATGTGGACAGGCCACATGTGCGATGAAGAGTTGTCATTGCCTCCAGGTTGGTCTTTTGCTTTGTGAGGTTGAAAACTTTTATTTTATTATTTTGTCTTAACCATTTCAGATTCTGAGGGAATTGAGTCTTATTAACTAAGCTTATAAGAGATTAAATGCTAATTTTAATATTTGTGGGGCTTTTGCCCTTTTTGTGACTAGAATATTTATAACCTATATCCAAGTACTACTGTAGAGAACCTGGGAAGTCAAATTAATCAAAAATTTGATATTAGAGTGAAGAGAGAGCCAATAAAATGGAAGAAAATTTTTGCCAGCTCCTTCAACAGAGGATTAATATCCATATAAGAAACTCAAAATATATAAAGAACTCAAAAAACTTATCACCTAAAAAACAAATAGCCCAATCAATGGATCAGCAAATGAACAGACACTTCTCAAAAGTGGTACAGATGTCCAATAATTACATGGAAAAATGTGCATCTATATCTGTCAGGGAAATGCAAATCAAAGCTACATTAAGGTTTCATCTTGCTGGAGCTGGGGTTGTGGTTCAGTGGTAGAGTGCTCACCTAGCATGCATTAGGCCTTGGGTTCGATTCTCAGCACCACATAAGAATAAAATAAAAGTATTGTGTCCACCTACAACTAAAAATATATATATATATATATATTTAAACAACAACAAGAAGAAGATTCCATCTCCAGACTGCAGTTGTGGTCCAGTGGTAGAACACTTGCCTAGCATATATGAGGCACTTCAATGTTCAGCACCACACAACAATAAATAAATAAAGATATTGTGTCTATCTACAACTTAAAAAAAAAGAGAAAAGATTCCATCTTACCCCAGTCAGAATGGCTAGCATCAAGAATATAAAAAATAGCTGGACACTGTAGCATATGCCTGTAATCTCAGTGACTTGAGAGGCTAAGGCAGAACGATCACAAATTTGAGGCCAGCCTCAGCAACTTACTGAGTACCTGTCTCAAAATAAATAAAAAGGATAGGGGATGCAGCTCAATGGTAAAGTGCCCCTGTGTCCAATCCCCAGTACAAACACAAAGACAAACAAAAAATAAATGCTGGTACGGACCTGTGAGAAGAGGAACTCTTATACACTGTTGATGGAAGTGTAAACTAGTACAGCCACTGTGGTAATCAGTGGGGAGTTTCCTCAAAACCTAAAAATAGAAATATCATATGATCTAACTGTACTACTCCTGGGTATATACCTGAAGGATACCTGCATACCTATGTTTATTGCAGCACATATCACATTAACTGTTATGTGCTATCAGCCTAGGTGCCTGTTTATGAATGAATAAAGAAAATGGAGGCTATATACACAATGGAGTATTATTCAACTATAGAGAAAAATGAAATCGTGATCTGTAGGCAAATGGATAGAACTGGAGAAAAACATGGTATAAGAAATAAGATAGACTCAGACAAATATCACATGTATTGTCATGTGTGATCTAGAGGGAAAAAGATAAAGTAGAAGGGAGAATATTAATAAAAAGGGCATCATGGGGGGAAGGATTGAAGGGAAAGTGGGTGAGAAAGGGCAATTATGAATATACAAGTGTAAACATACCACAATGAAACTTGTTATTCTGTATAATTAATATGCACTGATAAAAATTTGGTTTTGGATTGGGCCTGTGCAGTGACCCCAAACCTCATGTCCTCCAGTTTAATTGCATCTCCTTTGCTTGAATTGTATCAAATATACATGGAAAATTCTTGTAATTTGTGTCAATCTTTATATTCTCCATGCAGAATCCCACCCTTGTATTCTACATCAGTGCTTTGAAAAATAAGTTGTTATACAATTTAGGCCTCAAAATACGTGACTATCATACCTGAACTTGAGTTTTCCAAGGTTCTGTTAGTGAGGTACTTAACAGACTGCATTTAGCATAGAGAACTATAATAACTATTTTGCTACCTTATGTTGCTTTCATTGTTATTGTTGGAAGGTGACCATCTAAACTGTAGATAAGAGGGACAGTGCTGGTTATATGAACTGGTTTTATGTCCTGCTATTTTGTTAAATTATTGTATTTAAATTTTTCTAATTTCCTGAGTATTCCAAGTATACATTCTATTTCTAAAAATTAATACATTCCCCTTTTGTTAAATTATTATTTTCCTATTCAATAGTTCAAACATACTGTTGTATAATCATTTTTATTAGTATGTTAATGGAGTTTGGTTTATCTTTAGGTCTCCTACCTTAAGTTAATTGATACCAGTTCTGAGCATCTAAAGTCCCCCAAATGGCAATCCCCAAAAGTTAACTTTCTGAATTTCGAAATACTAAAAGTTGAAATTCTCAAAACCACAGTTCCCATTGTGGATACACGGGGGTAGGGGGGTATTTATATGAGAATAGTAGAAATTTGATGATAGGTAGGAAAGGGATTGGTGCTTTTACAGTTGTATATGAGATAGCTGCATAATGATATATGGAATGAATATCGGAAAACCAGTGAAACATTATTTTGGGTGTGTCTGTGAGGGTATTTCCAGTGGAGATTAGTAAGAGATTCTTGAGTGGACTAGAATCAGAAGATCCAGAAGCATAGCACACTGGGTGGGACAATTTAATAGGGACTTCCTTTCATGCATAAATGAATTGTAGAAGAATTTTTTAAACAGAGCAGTACTAGTTAGAAAATGAGCATGAATGGATTTTTTGAGGAACACCATGTGCCCTAAAAGAAAAAACAAGCTAATTATTATGATATAAGACTTCAAAATATAATTAAAGATTGTCAGATCTTATAGACTCCTCTTGCAGTTGCCAATTCTCTATTCTTGTGATACATTGTTTTTCACATGTCAGATTTTCTTTATAATATATTTTTTAAAATTGAAATGCATTTTTAAATAATTTGCTATGGTGGGTATTTCATCTAGTATCATTTCTAATACGGGAGATATACATTGTGTAAAGAATTTTTTGAGTTCTAATTTGTTGTTTGCATTTTCACAACATTGACTGTATGGGAGCACGGAATGTGTAAAAATGTAAAAAATTCCTTGGTAAATGAAGAGGTGTTCTTTTTTGTACATCTGTGTTTATGAAAGATTAACTCTATCAGAATCTCCACTGTTTAGGTCATGACCTCTTGTGGGTCTTGATTGAGTTCATCAAGAAACTTAGATTATTCATTTTTGTATTTCATACAACCATTGTTCTAACTCTGGGTACACAGAATTACCAGTTATAGTGATATGCATTTGTACATTTAGCTTGTTAACCTATTTGAGTAGTTTGTATGCTCATAATTCATTATCTGTGCAGTTGTTTGTAGTATATTTGAGTGTTCTTGCAAAAAATATATATTATTGCCTATTATAATTTGTAAAATGAAGTAATCTGACATGTTTTGTGTTTCTTGAATCCCATTATGAAAATGTAATTGCTGTTTTAATAAAATTTTAAACTGTTTTTTTCCAGAATTATATTTTTGGAGTTTTGGTCTTTCAGGATTTCAGCATTTAGGATTATGTCATTCCAGATTGTGTGTTCAGGATCGTGACCCAAACCCATAGGTAGGATATAAACAGATGTTTTGAATAATGAACTGTGCTAGATCCTTTTGTATACATTATAGTAATTAGTTTAATCTTTGCAGTAACATTGTGAGTTTGGGAGCATTATTCCATTTTTACTAATAAGGAAATGAAAGTGTAACAAGGTTAAATAATTTACCATTTTTAAATGGCAAAGGAAGATTTAAAGTGACTAGATGTTGAGTTGACTTTTTTGAAATTTGATTTCTACTTTGTATCACTATTGTGAAGAACAGAAAAGATTCATATTCATAATATAGGTATATGAAATTGCTTTGTAAGAGTGCAGAAGATAGATGTTATCATTGCCTCTTGTTAGTATATTTCAGTATAATTTATGTTAGGTATTTGGTCTGCGAAAATGGCAAAAGTGACTTTGGAAAAAAAATTACAGTAGAATGTGTTATTTGTATTTAAAAATTAAACTCACATACCTAAAATAATAAAGTTTATAGTATTGGTTTTATTTTAGGTATTAAAGCTTTCTCCAAATGTTTCTTGCAAAAACAAATACAGTTTATATCTAATAGATGGGCAAAGATATCTGGAATTATATTTAAGTTGGCAGACATTTATCTAGTTTAATGAACTTGATAAGAAGAGAGAGGGCTGGGTGTGTGGCTCAGTAGTAGAGCACTTGCCTAGAATGTTAAGGTTCTGGGTTCAATCCCTGAAATCTTCTCTTCAAATCTAGCAGAAGTACTTTCTGAAGAGGTAAGAGATAAAGGATGATTACATGAAAAATCATAGAAAGTTTCAATCAGAATCCATAAAACAGTGACAGGACGGACAATATTTAAAATATCAAGTAATTGTATGTTCTAAAATATTAAACACAGTATTAATGTAGTAGTTTTAATAACTTTTAAGTTTGAAAGCACTGGGAAAAAGATTATAGGCCACTTTATGAAAATAAATACAAATAGCAAATAACAGGTGAGCTCAAGGCTTTTATCTATTAAATACATGGCAAGGATTTAAACTAGGTTTAATTGGCTATACCTGCACTGCCTCTCAAAAGGTTTCTCGGGGCTGAGAGAGCAGCTCAGTTGGACGTGATTCCGGGATTTTTTTTTTAAGACGGAGGTGGGGGCAGAGAGAGAGAGAGAGAGAGAGAGAGAGAGAGAGAGAGAGAGAGAGAGAGAGAGAATTTTTTAATCTTTATTTTTTCAGTTTTTCAGTGGACACAACTTCTTTATTTTATTTTTATGTGGTGCTGAGGATCGAACCCAGCACCCCGTGCATGCCAGGTGAGCACGTTATAGCTTGAGCCACATCCCAAGTCCAATTCCTGGAATCAACTTTCCTTACTTTCTTAAACTTTTGATTATACCAGATATGATCTTTTGAGAGAAAAAAAAAACTCTCTCTCTCTCTCTTTCTCTCTCTCTCTCTCTCTCTCTCTCTCTCTCTCTCTCTCTCTCTTTCTCTCTCTCACACACACACACTAATTTGTTTTTTTTTTTTTATTTTTGCTTTCTCCAACTTTTTCTGAGTCCTAATGTCTTTTTTAAAATTTAGTGCTGATTTTCAAAATCAGTGCCTCACACATGCTAGGCAAGCACTCTACCACATAGCTACAACCCCAGCCAAGTCCAACTGTCTTGATCCGAGAATTTTAGTATGTTGGCCTGGAAAATTCTGCCATCATAAGTCATATTCTAAGCCTTGTATACAACAACATAGATTATTTCAGAAGGAGAATTTTAAGACATTCTTTTTTATTGGGGGGGAAGCTATGGTGGATACCAGGGATTGAACCCAGGGCCACTGGGCCACTGAGCCACTGAGCCACATCCCTAGCCCTATTTTGAATTTTTATTTAGAGACAGGGTCTCACTGAGTTCCTTAGTGCCTCACTGTTGCTGAGGCTAGCTTTGAACTCAGGATCTTACTGAATTTTAAGACATTCTTTTAGAAAATTTGCTTATAAAATGTGATACGTAATGTATTAAAAAATAAAGAAAAAAGCCTGTGATCAGAATCAGAAGGCTAGTTATACATTTAATAACATCAAATAAAAACAAATGTGAGATAATTTATGCACTTGTCATATTTTTTCCTATAATTTAGAAGATGACAACCCATGCTTATCTGTATCACCACCTTCCATTTTTCTTAAGTACAGCATTGATAGTTTTTTTTTTTTCTGGGTTTCATCATCATAATGAAAGATTGTTTATTAGTCACTCCCACATATATAGTTAAGTCCTATACAGTATACTGCAAAATGTATAGATGCACACACACACATATACACACATACACACATATGATATCAATTAATTTAAAGGATGGTATCTGTATTTATATAATTATTTAAAAATGGGATTTTACTACATTGCCCCAGCTGGACTAGAACTCCTGGGCTGAAAGAGTTTTTCTGCCTCAGTCCTCTTAGTAGCTGGGAATGATACATCCTGCACCTGGCATGTGGGATGATTGCTAATTACTAGTTCAGTCTCTTAATCCTTGTTAATATTTCACACAATATTGTTTGTGTTCCATAAACATAAATTTCTCAATTAATCTCATCTAATTTTCTGACCTTTATCATTAGATAAAAGACTTTAATTTATTGCTTTGACTGTAGGAAAATAAGAAACCCAAACAGAATTAATCATAATGTTTAAATTTTTATAGTTATTTTATTAATATAGATTATTAAAGCAATTATATCTTTATACACCAAGGATAGCATTTTTTTTACTGTGGAAGGGGGCAACTGGTTGCTTATATTCTTCAGAGAAAATAGAAACGAAGATTTTGTCTATATATGAAACAAAAAATGACTTAAATGTCTTCATTCAAGGGGTTAGGCATTATAATTTTTTTAAAGAATTTTTTTTCAGTCTGATTTTATTTATCATTTTTTTCCTGGATATTTAATATTTATGGTTTTCATGTTCTAAAACTTTTTTCTTATTTTATATTAGTAGAAGAAGCTGTAATTCACATTTTATGGTCACCTATATAGTAAACAAAAGAACTAAGAATTTGAAAAAATTTCAAATCTTTAAAGGTGGGAAAAACGCTTTTAGCTTATAGTACTCATTTTTTTTTATATTTTATACACTCTTGTCTTAGTTTCTTCATTTAGTGCAATGAAAATTTTATCTTTTTGATCAAATAACATTGAATATTTACAACATTGCAAGATAGTATGTTTGGGGACAGAATAGTGTATTTGTTTATGAATCTACTGAGCATAACAGCTATATAATCTAGTACATAAAGTGCAAGAATTCTGGTTTTGTATCCTCAATATAAGCCAAGTTGGAAGCACTTAGTGTAAAGGTAAAATTTCTAAGCTGATTCTAAGCTGCAAAAGTCTGAGTTAAAGTGTAAGAGACTAGGGCATTGTAAAGCTTCTAGATTACAAGGCCTGGGCTAAAAAGTAAAAGACAATTGTTACAATTGTAAAAGTCTATTGTTACAATTCCTCTGCTATCCCCGGAACCTGTAATCTCTGTAAAGTTGTTAGGACAATGCTGGAACTGCCCAGTAAATATTTCCACTGACTTTCTGGTTGTTTAATAGCTAAGGGCTCTAGGTAGCTTGGCAGGTAAGCATCTAGGCCCCAGAACCAATCAGTTTGAATGTGTATCCCACTTAGGAGCACCAATCACCCCTGTCCAATCTGTTCCCGCCAATGTATGCACTAATCATGTTTCAGAATTGTTGTTCAATTTTCCCACATCTCATGATGATTTGTTCTGATGTATGCTAAGCCCCCCCCCCCGCCCTCTCCAAAAAGTGTACTTAAGCTCCACCTGACCTCCGTTCTGGGCTCTGGGCTGCTCTCCCTTCTTGAGTGAGCACAGAGCCCCAGCGCGCTGGAACGGATCCCTAATAAACTTCCCCCCTGCGATTGCATGGAGTGAGTCTCTTGTGCGGTCTCTCCCTCCGACGCTCCGCGCTGCACCCCAACATTAGTAGGAATTTAATGAATTCCTATTGAATGTATAAATGAAGATATATGTTCGTAGGGGATTTATAATCTGGTTGGAGATGAAATGAACCATAAACACTTGGAAAATTAAATGAAAGCAAGAAAATAATTACATAATAATCCTGGATTAATGAGATTAATTATATAAAGTGTTTAACAGAGTGCCTAATACATGGTAAATACTTTGAAGTGCTTATTTTCTTCTCTTTTGACTAAACACTAAAAGTTCCATAAAAGGATATTTACATGTAGAGATTTGTTTTTAAATGATAATAAATGCTCTTGAGTTTCAGAGAGATTACTATGAGCTTAGTGGGCTCAAATTTGAATATTGGTAGAATATGAAAAGCAAAGGTGTTGGGGGAGGTTAGCAGGAAAAGGGAAAGGCAAACAGCAAGCCATGGACCTGGAAAAGTTCAGTTCTATCTGAAGATTAATTGCATCAGTTGAAGCACAGTGTGTGAGTAGGGATTATGAAAAGTGAAGCTAGAAAGAGTAGTCTGGGACAGATTGTGGATATCCTTATTCTGCTGGGAAGACGCTGGTGCCACAGTCTGGCTGGGCACAAATAACCGAGCCGCCACAAAGCCTTGTAGATTCAAACAGCCACGCTTTATTCCTCAACTGTCACCGGCACTGCACACACCACACGGGAACACACTCACTCCACTGGGCTCCTTCCAATCTCCCCGAACCCCTCCCCCAAGAACTCATGGGAACTCCAAAGTAGCAGGCGCCTGAGGCAGCAAGAGCCGCCCCATTGCCCAACTGTAAAGGTCAAATATACAATTCAATCAATCCAGCATCACAGCAATTATACACAGCTTAACTCAAATCATCATCTCAATGGTTCACTGGCAACACCTTTCATCCATTCCCTCTGGCAAATGCCAGGTGTCATTCTGACTGGGACGTGTCTCTCAACAGGCTGGACTTTATATGACATCTGATATTTGTAGGTTTGTACATAGAGAATGAATGCTTTAAATATAGAAAAGTAGGCCCCTTGAAGAATGCTACTTTAAGGATTAATGTACATATCAAAAGAATTTTATTGGTTTAAAATGTGTTTAGAACCCCTTTGGAGCCATAAACAACATCATACATTATAGAAGACTTGTCATTTGCATGGCATGCTTTCTGAGACCATTTCAAATCCTCAGATTTTAACATTGTAAGATTTTTGTTCAAATCTTTACTTGCTCTGAATGTATTTCTATTGAGTCTTATGTTTCTTGTATATACTACTATTCTACATGTTAATATTCTTTTCAACTTTAGTGAATGTTTTATTTTACTTTATGAATTATTTTTGATCAGGTTGGAGTATTTGGCGAATCAGTTCAATGATTGTTTTTTTTTTTAAATCTCAAACATTTGGTGGACTTGTTCACATTCATAGCTACAAGTTATTATCAAATTTGATAATCTGTTCCTTTTCAGGTTAAGAGCTATCATTTTCTTAGTCTTTACATTTTCCCTTCTTCCAATATTGTTATTAACAGTTTGGCTTTCTTTGGTGGTGATGAGGAAGACATTCTTTATGAAGAAACTGGGGGGGGGGCTGGAGTTGTGGCCCACTGGTAGAGTGCTTGCCTAGCATGTGCAAGCACTGGGTTTGATCCTCAGCACCACATAAAGATAAATAAATAAAATAAAGATAGAGTGTCTAAATACAACTAAAAAATAAATATTAAAAAAACAAAACTCAGGGTTTTAAAAAATAACATTTTTATTAGTTGCTCAAGACAATACAATGATGTTGACATATCATACGTTTGATTCAAATAGGGTATGAATTCTCATTTTTCCACGTGTACAAATTGCAGGATTGTTAAGGTCTGTAAACAAGTCAAAATAACACCTGGTATTTTGCCAGGGGAATGTTAGAGTTCGTAAACAAGTCTGGATGGTGCCTGGCAAAATGCCAGAGGGAGTGGTTTGAGAAGTAACAAAAGCAAGCCATTAAGTGTGGAGATTCCTTATTGGTTGACTGATGTATCTAGTTTATGCTAATTAATATAAGCTGTGCAAAATGTATAAATAGCTCTGTTGTCCTACAATAAAGGGCTCCTATTCCTGCTGTATCAACATGCACAAGTTATTCGTCACCCCCCGGCTATTTTGCTGCAGCCGGACTGCGGCACAGGATCACATTGGTTATACATCCATATGTATACATACAGCTATCTTAGTGTCAGTTGTATTCTGCTGCCCTCCCTATCCACCCCCCTCCCAGCTCCTCCCTCCCATCACCTCTCTCTACCCATTCTACTGTGATACTTATTTCTCTCTCTTTTCTTCCCTTCCCTCTCACACCTTCTTATATGTATTTTGTGTAACCATCTTCCGTGCAATTCCCTTCTCCCTCCCATTCCCTCCCACCTCTTTTTCTCGTTTTGTGTTGATCTTCTTCTCATGCTCTTCCTCCCTACACTGTTTTGAGTCACCTCCCTTATATCAGAGAAGACATTCGGCATTTGTTTTTTTAGGGATTGTCTAACTTTGCTTAGCATAATCTGCTCTAATGCTACCCATTTCCCTGCAAATGCCATGATTTTCTTATTTTTTAGTGCTGAGTAATATTCCATTGTGTATAAAAACCACATTTTTTTTAACCATTCATCTGTTGAAGGGCATCTAGGTTGGATCCACAATCTAGCTACTGTGAATTGTGCTGCTATGAACATTGATGTGGCTGTGTCCCTGTAGTATGCTCTCACGTACACTTGTATATTGCTGGTGGGACTGCAAATTGGAGCAGCCAATTTGGAGGGCAGTATGGAGATTTCTTTGAAAGCTGGTAATGGAACCACCATTTGACCCAGCTATTCCCCTTCTCGGGCTATACCCCCAAAATAACATTTTTTAGTAATTGCCTTTGAACTTTGAGATATAAATGAAAAACATTAGGCTAAACTCATGCATTTTTAGTCTTTGAATTAGGCCTTAGCCTCTCCATTGCCTTCACAAAGTCATGGGTAACCATGAGTGTCATAGTCTGATATACTGAATATATTCGTAGAATTCTTCCCTTGATCGATATCTTCTTTTCTCACACTTCTTTGTGTGCCTGTATCTGTGTGTGTGTAGATGTGTATACCATATGCATCTTGTTTTGTATGTTTTCAGTGAACTTTATAGCCCCTTGAGCAAACATCAAGAACATTTGTAAAGACTTACTATTTAAGAGAGTAAAATGTGCTGTGGGTACTGATTGGTTGGGAACCTAAGTGAACCTTTATGAGATTGTAGAAACCTACTGCTGGGTGGTTATTTATATACTGTCATAAGGCAATGATATGGATATAATTAATTTAGTGATTGGGTAGTTGAGGTTTTTCTGTATGGGAAAACCAGTATTTGTTATCAGACATTTGGAGATGGCTTTGTGAAAGAGTGCACCACTCTTTCCTATAGTATTTCAGAGGTAATATGTCATCTAAAAACTTCCTAATCTTTTTTGAAAAGGAATGATAGACAAATAAATGTACACAGTACAGGAATTTTTCTATGCTAGTTACAGAATAAATACCAGGTCAGAAGTTTTTGAAAAAAGCAACAATTCTATATTTGTCTCCAAAATTAAATAGATGTCCCATTGCATTTTATTTGTGTTTGTTTTTATATTCACTGCTTTTGCCTGTAACTGTTTCTATTGTAAGTACATATATCATATGTTATTTGTACTCATGGTGTATATGACATGTTACATCTACTGGACTGTGGACTGTTTTATTTCTATTGTTAGTCTTTTAATCCCAGTGCCAAAAACTGTGGCTAGTACAGAGTAGGTGCTTGATTAATATTGTGAGTTGAATGAATGTGAGTATTTGACTGTATCATTTGAATTATCATTTATTACAAGACTGTACTATCTTAGCTTTTTCATTATAAATCATCATCTGCATAACAAAACATTTGGCCTTTGGTTTTTAGGGATTGGCTTATTTTGCTTAGCATGATATTCTCCAACTCCATCCATTAATCCACAAATGCCATAATTTCATTCTCCTTTAAGGCTGAGTAATATTCCATTGTGTATTCAAACCATATTTTCTTTATCCATTCATCAGTTGAATGGCACTGAGTTTGGTTCCATAGGTTGGCTATTGTGAGTTGAGCTGCTATAATCATTGATGTGGCTCTTTCACTGTAGTATCCTGATTTTTAGTACTTTGGGATTTGGTATAAATTAATTAAAATGCTTTTTAATTTTAGAGTACAAGGTAGTTAAAAATTGTGTCAAGTACATTTAAAATATTTTAGTTTATTAGATACAATGCATGCAGATAAGCCTGCTTATGTATGGAAGATTTCTATTCCTTTTACAAGTTGAGTATCCCTTATCTGAATACTTGGGACCAAAAATATTTCAAATTTCAAATTTTTTTGATTATGGAATATCTTCATAGACTTTACTGGTTGAACTATTCTAATAGGAAAATCCAGAGTCCAAGATGTAATATGTAGTGCAAAAGGTTTGAGATTTTTGAGCATTTTGAATTTCATATTTTTGGATTAGGGATGCTCAACCTATATATATATTCTTTTGACAAATAAGAATTTTTAAAAAATAGATCTGGCATTATGGTGCACACTTATAATCCTGGTGTGGGAAGTTGAGGTGCTATAAGCAACCTAAGTGAAACTCTGTCTCAAAATTTTTAAAAAAAGGGCTGGGGATGTGGCTCAGTGGTTTAGTGTCTTTGGGCACAATCCCCAGTACCAAAAATAAAAAAAAAATAAAAAATCTGTTTCCTATTTACCATGTAGACTAAATGGTAAAATACCTACATAATACTGTTTTGTCTTTTTTTCTAGTGGTTGGGAAATGGAAGATCTAATCTTAGATATACTACGTTAAAAAAATTATAAAGCATCCCGGAAGTTGTTTTTTCAAATATGTATTTAGTTGTAAATGAACACACAGTGTCTTTATTTATTTTTATGTGGTGCTAAGGATTGAACCCAGTGCCTCACACATGAGAGGCAAGCACTTTACCACTGAGCTACAGCCTCAGCCCCTATACCGAAGTTTAACACTTAATTTTTTAAAAACATAATTCCAGAGATTTCTTTTCAAAATATGTTATTATCATTAGCTGTAATCATACACATAAACGGCAATATGATGAATTGTGCCTGCTTTTTATTTAAACTCTGGAAAGTTCAGGGGAGAACACTCTTAAGAATATTGAGGTGACAGTAGAGTAACCAGAAGTGAGATTTCTGAAAAAGTAGTCAAAATATAACAATGATATGTCAAGAACTATACCTTAAAAAAAGTAGCTGAAATCATCACTTCTGTACTACTCAGTAAGTTTGGAGACCACTAACTCTCTTATTAGAGGTCTCTGTTCTGGAAGGAACTTTATTGTGAAGATGAGAAGGGAGAACTTTTAAGGAACCTTGCAAGCTATTCCATTTTCTGGTAACCTTCTACATTAGGTGTATGCCTTAAGCTTTCATTGTAATAGTTTACTTAGGTCTTGGACCATCACCTTAGTTCATTTGTGAGAATTCTATTCCCTTTAGGGATATAATTCAACTAATCTCTTGGTGCTTCTTTTTATTTCTCTCTAAAACTAATGAGTGTAGACAGAAACATCCAAGGCAGTATACAAATTGGTGGGCTTATGACACTGAATCTGATGAATGAGTATTGTTTGGTTGTAATAGGTTTCAGTTACAACACTCTGCCTGTGATGGTACAGCCTTCCCCAGGTTGAAGGGGATGATGCATGTAAACGTAGGTTTAACTCCAGTTCCTTTGTCTCTCAGTTACCTCGTTACCTATGGAAACATTCATAGTTACTATATACTTGTGAATATTTCTAGAGATAATACCTTCATGTAGAGGCATATGATGTGTTTACCTTTTTCTTTCTATTTTAGAAAGACACCTGGATGGTTTTAAACATTGTTCTATGTCTGGCTTTTTTCATGTACTCTATCATGGGTATTATCCCACCTCAGTATATATAGAGCCATCTCCTTTGTAATAACTACCTAGTGTTTTTTTCATATCCTATTTTTTCATTATCCTACTTCATTTTTTTTTCTTTCAGGTTTTTTCTTCTGTTTCCTTCGCTCCCCTGCCTTTTCAATTAAATAATCCAATACAGACAACAATATAGTGTCATTTATGGAGACTCATTAGCTGGGATTTAATCTTTATTTTGAAAGGAATGTATATTCATACCAATTACTATGTTTTAGGCACAGGTTATTTTTTCATAAGAAGTAGCTTCCTTGTATAGGAACATGTATTTTAAGACTTTTGTTTTTAATTTTCCAGATTTGAAAAACTTAAGAGGTTGACATTATTCTTAAAGAGTCTTCTCTATTCTCACAGGTCTTAGTTCAGGTCCTAATTTTCTTCCAGTTGTACTCTCATAATCTGTTTAACCAGTTCCCCATATATGGGCATTTGGGTTGTACATAATTTTGTCTTTTTTCATTATATCATTTCATGCTTTTGCAAATATATTTGAAAAACACATTCTTTCAAAATTATTGGGTTAAAGAATATGTAAACTTACAAATTTAATGGATATTTTCCACTATAAAGTGAAACTGATATATACAAACACAGCATACAAATGTGTGCTTCTCAACATACTAGATCATTAAATTAGTGAATTACTGACCTTTATCAGTCTAATAGAAAAAGGGATATAATTACCTTTTTAAATTTTTGACAGTCCTGGAGTTTAAACTGTGAGCATAGCACATACTAGACAAGCATACACTACTGAGTTCCACACCCTCACTTTTTCTTTTTAAAAATGTTTTCTTTTTTAGTTGTAGTTGGACACAGTAGCTTTATTTTATTTATTTATTTTTATGTGGTGCGGAGGATCAAATCCAGTGCCTCGCATATGCAAAATGAGTTTTCTGCTCTTGAGCCACAACTGCAGCCCATTGATTATACTTTTAATAGGAATTTCTCTTAAATTTGAGGTTGAAAATGTTTTTAATAAATTTGAGCTTTTTGTATATTCTTTCTATTAACATGCCTTCTTGTGTAGTTTTCTTTTGAGTTCTGGATCTTTTTCTTACTGATTTGAAGGTACTCTGTGAAAGTTAAGGAAAAGCAAATTTGTGACCTGTTATAGTCTGACTTGTTTTGTTTCAATCTTTGTCAGAAATTGTTTTATTTTTTATAAGAGTTCTTCAGCAATTTTTTAATTGCTATATAATTTGTTTTCTGAGGTCAAATGTATTTTATAGCTTTGGATTTTGTCTTATTCTCAGAAAGGCATTGCCAACTTTGAAATAATAAAACAAAATGAAACCTGCCTTTTCTACTAATATTTTTAGTATTAATTAGATTTTTTTTTAAAAAATTTAAATTTAAAAATTTTTATTTTAATAGTGCTGGGGATTGAACCTAGGCCCTTGCATATTCTGATAAACATGCTTTACCACTGAAGTATACCATCACTCCTGACCCCAATTTTAAAACTCCATCTAGCTTTTGTTTTAATCCTCATTTTCTCCCCAATGATTTACAGTGCCACCTTGAGCTTATACTAAATTTCTACATTGATTTGGATTTTTGGATTGTCCACATATAAGTGCCATTTTTAAAGTTAACTATTGAATTATGGCTTGAAATATTTTAAGACTTTTAAATAATTTTTGTTTATTCTTATTTATTGTTTCATGTGAGCTTTAGAATTATGTATGGTTTTGTTTTCTAAAATTGCTGGTATTTTAATTGATCTCGTGATATTTAAAGATATATTTAGGGAGAAAAAATTTTGTAATGCTGAGTTTGTTTAGGAACATGGTATTTATTCTCATTTTTTCATGTCATTTTTTTTCCCTAAGCATTAAAATTTTCTTTGTATAACTCTAATTATTATATTTTCCTGGCATTCATTCATATTATTTGCAAATGGCAACAATATTTCCTCTTTTCTATATTTTATGTATTTTCTTGACTAAATTACATTGGCCTGTACCTCTAGCACAATGTTAAATTTTTGTGGTGAAAATAGATATTCTTATTTTGTGTGTTTGGCAGGAATGGTGTTCTGTAATCATGAAGGAGTATCATTAATATTTTGGTTACTCTTAGGTTTGTCTTTTCCACATACTCCCATCTTCTTTGTAGTCATTCTCTTTGATAATTCTGAGGCTTTTCTTTTGATTAATATTTAAATAACCTAGTATGAATTGGTAGGAGGATAGGAAGCAGGTATATGTGGAAATTAGGGAAGTTGTTAGTGGATTGGAGACTGAGTCACAGTATTGTGGAGTTTTATAGGCTGACACTTCAGAATCATCCAAGATCTGTAATGATAGCATAAATACAGAACCAATCAAAGCATATAGAGAAGATAACATTGATATTTAATGTTATCATTATTTTGATTGATTGAATTGAGTAGATTATTGCATTTATTAAAGCCATTTTAAGAGTATTAAATTCTATGGCAAAGCATACAAATTCATGCTATTATTTACTTTAGACTAAGATTTAATTTTGTCAGCTTTAAGTGCCTGTGTCACTATTCTACTTAGGTAAAATAATTATCTCATTGTAGAATATGTAATTCCAATAAACTTCAGCATCATTGAAGTAGAAATAGATACTGTGGGTATTTAATGCTTTTTTCTTTGTGTATATAATTGCTTTCACACTATTTTTAATCATTTCAATAAGACACATGAAATTCTATCAATTGTAATGTCAATTTTAAGAGCTCATTGGAATGAAAATGAAAACATTACTGTACCTATGTCTGGAAGATTATAAGAAGGTTGCTAAATTAGATTTTATGTTATTGTGGTACTAATAGAAATTAGTCCTTTAAATTAAACAGAATTTAATGCTTTACTCATTAAACTTTAGTTGGACAATTCTCCTAATTCTTTAGGGATGTGGTAAGGTCATCTATAAATGTAAAGTTCTTGCTTACTTGGAAAAGCAAGTGGAAAACATTGTAGAAAAACATTGTTTTCTGTTTTAGTGGATTCATGTAATAGAAATTGGAGGAATAGGGAAACATATGAGAATGAATAGTGATAGTGTTCCTTGAGGAAACTTAAATAGAGCCCCTCCCTCACTTACAGGTAACATGAATTACTTGAATGACTTAATGTTTACAATATAGTTTTAATTCCTTAAATGGAAATTATTTCATTTCTACTTAAAAAAAAACTCTGGTTCCTTCCTAGTCTCTCTGTTTTACTAAAGATAAAAGAGGATTTTTTATGGTTTATTTCTTGTAAGTAATTCTTTGGTGGGAAGCAGGAAAAGGCAGATGTCTCTGGTTTTCTTTTTTTTTCGCCTTTCACTTTCTTTTCTCCTGCATATAACAAAGCCTAAAACAGATTTGAAAGGTTGGGAAGTTTTGTTATTTGTAGGGAAGGGCTAGGATAAAATCACTCAAAGAATTCCTTGTAAAATTTCAATATATGGTTAAACTGAGACTTTTAATTTGGAAGGAGATCATAATAGATCATGTGATTTTTGCTCCCCTTATCCCTTTACTCTTTATGAAATAAAGAAGCCATCTCAAAAGTTTAAGAGAAAAACCCTGAGCAAACTGCTGCACACATTGCATTTGCTTGCACTGGCTGTTTTAGATGATGAGCTCTTAGAGGAACTGGACTATGAGTTGTAACATCCAGTCTGAATTAAACTGCATAGAGGTGTCTTTTTTTAATCTTTTGTCTCCTTGCAGTCTGTGCTTTTCTTTATTTTTATATACTTTGTGACAGATATGGGAAAAATCACATATAATTATCCTATTTTCCAAAGATTCTTTGTTCAACTGAATTTTTAAACATATGTATTTGGTTCAAATTGAGTTTTGGCTTTTTATTCCCTACATTGGCCCAGATTGCCTTTCTTCAGGGGGAAAGGAAAGGTCAAGAAAATTTGAAAAAGGATCTGGTAAGGAGGATCAAAATGTTGGAATATGCTCTTAAACAGGAAAGGTAAATCAATAAAATGGAAGGTTGTGTTCTCTCAAATGACAAAATAATTTTTCCATCTTTCCTGAAGTAAATCCAAATTTTAATACTGTATATTCTTGAATTAAGGAGTATGTGTAATAAACATTTTTATGTATGGTTATAATATACTAATCTACTATGGTGATCAATAAACTGATTTATATGATTTCAAACATTTGTCCCTACTTTTTCCTTTCTTAAGAAGTGTTTGTACTTACTGAACTGTCATCATCCATTTCAAAGGTCTAAAATAGCTTTTGAATTGTAAATTGTGTGTATAAAATTCTCTGTGATTTAATATGAATTTGATATAATTTCTTAAAAAAAATGTCAGATCTGGCAGCCTATGCTTAGAGTTTCATAGACTGTTTTGGCATTTTATTGCTTTGTCATCAGCTATTCCTTTCTCTCTAGAAGCTAAGTTTACATTTATTTTGCTAGTGTCTAAGATATGTAAGTAATGATATTTGTGTCACAAGTTAGGGAAAATAGGTAATGAATTAGAGTTTTGCAAGTTATATGAATTAAGTTTATATATTTCAGTGGATGGTCTTTGGTTATGTGTGTGTGTGTGTGTGTGTGTGTGTGTGTGTGTGTGTGTGTGTGTTTATGAAAAATCTAAGGCAGTTCATTGCTTGAGGTAATTAAAAATTTGGTAGTTGATATTGAAATTCTTTATTGTCAGTTTTTTGCTTTGTTTTGTAAATCACTTATTTTTTGAAGTTGGTAAATGGACTATTCGTAAAACTGCCATAAAATAGCACTTAGAGAGTATTTATGAATATTGAGACATAAATATTTTTATTAGAACTTGTGTTCATCTTCATATAGGATCATTAAATAGTACCAGACCTTTTTATCTCCTAGTAAAAAAAATAATTATTGTTTTTTTTTCATACTTTGAGAGGTTGTTTGAAAGTTGGAGAGATAAAAAGAAAAACATTTTTTGAAGTATGTAATCTGGGAATTTTTGACATCTTAGGCTTTCTAAATTATAGGTTTAACTGAAGAAAGAATATGAGCATTAATAATGGTAATATCTTTTTAATAACTACTGTGTTTTAGGCCCTAAAGACTTAGAATTAAGTAATTTGCATAGAGAAGCAGAGTTACAGTAGAGCTGAGTTATGTCTCTCAGGATTGGTTCTAAAACCTGTATTGTTTACCAGTATATTATACTGTCTTGCAAGGTAGGAGAACTGAAATACACAAATACTGAAGTAACCAGAGAAGGTGCATGGGAGTGTATTCAAAATTGTGAACCACTAAAGTGTATGAAGTGTGATAGTTTCTATGGTAGATGTATGTAGGCTATACAAGGGGTCACAAAGAAGGGACTGGATATTATCTGAAAGTAGTAAGGAGGGCATAATTAGAGGAGGTGAGGCTTCAATAGCAACATAGATAATAAGAAGGTGCTTGCCAGTTAGGTAAGATGCAGGAAGAACATGTTTGACCTGGAACAAAGCCTTTTGGTGTATTCAGAAAATTATAGTCATTGTGTGTAAAGAGTAGGGTGATAGTTGTGATTTCATCACTGATAACATGGTAGGGGAGGGCCAACTCAGATCATGGAGTTTAGAATACCGAAGGAGAGCTGCCTAAGGAGTTCAGAATTTTACCTTACATGTGATAGGAAACATGGACAATTTTCAAGTACTTTTTATTCCAAAATGATTTTCAACTAACAGCACCTTTTAAGTATAATAAATTAAGAAATTAAAAAAAAAACATTTCTTCAAGGCCTGGAGCTCTATAATATTTCCAGTGTTTTCCATTCTAAAATTGTTTTCCTAATGCTTAAATGCCAAGAATTAAAAGGAAAATGTTTTTGATTGAGCGAAATTTGAGACCCAACAATGGAAAGACTAGTACCTTTTATGTACATCTCCAAGATTTAACAGATAATGTTTGTCATTCTTGTTTTAGCGTGGTCTGTATAAGAGTGAATTCCAGACATCTTGTCATTTTGCCTATAAATACCTAAGAGCTAAGGCATGTGATGTTATGCTGCTATGTAGATTTTCTAAGTAGTCCCACTTTAATATAAAAAATTATTTGAGGGCTGGGTATGTGGCTCAAGCAGTAGCGTGCTCACCTGGCATGCGTGCGGCCTGGGTTTAATCCTCAGCACCACATACAAACAAAGATGTTGTGTCTGCCAAAAACTAAAAAGAATAAATAATAAATATTAAAAAATTCTCTCTCTTAAAAAATTTGAAAACTGAATCTTTATCATTATAGAAATGAATTTATTAAAGTATTCCTTAGAGTGTAATAAAAGTTACAAAATAAGCAAATCTACAGTTAGTTTTTCAAGAATACAAAGTGTATAATTAAGATTTCTTCAGAAACATTTATTCTGAGGAACTTCAAATACTATATAAAATACAGTTCTGAAACATTTCTCCAGTGTTGTTTTTCTCCATTCACTGCCACTTTTCTTTTATCTGAATTAATGTAAGAATTCACCTGTCTTCTTTGCCTCTAATATTTCCATTTTTTAGTCCATTTTCCTTATCCACAAGACTCACTTTCTGAAACACAAATGGGATAGTTATGTTATAGCCCTACTTAAAAATATCTAGCCAATTTCAAATTTATTTTGCAACTAGGTCCTTTCTCTAGTCCCTTCACAGAACTCCATTCCTTCTAATACTAAATACACTATAAAACTGCTGTTGGACCCACTGTCTATTTTTCTTATTCCCTTTTATGGCACTGCTTTTGAAAGAAATACCCCCCCCTCTATTCGTTCATTTGTCTGACTAGAAAATTCTTACTGTTCTTTTGAGGCTTAGGTAAAATCACTATCTTCTTTTTGATAGCTTTATTGGGCATGACCTTTTATAGAATTAGATAATCCCTTATCTATATTCCTGTAACACTTGATATAACCCTTATAAGTTCTTATCATAGTGTGCTATACTTATTTATATTCCTGTCCCTTAGGCATCTTCTTACTTCCATCCCTACCTGACTGCAAACCACAGGTTCTTCCTAGCAGTCAGCACACTGCCTTGTACGTTGTAGGAACTCAGTAATAGTTAATTGAAATTATTCATTTTTTTAGCATCAACATTTAAGATGTCATTGGGTATACTATATTTTATTTCCAGCACATTATTATAACAGACTTTAACAACAAATCTAGAATGAAACTTGTTTAGTTTATTATAGTTATCAAACAATTTTTTTTAATAAGTGCCAATTGGGGGAACCTGACTCTTTTGTCAAATATGAGTTGTTAGACATGAAATGTGCTTATTTATCCTGTAGTCAGAGGATAGTGAAGATACTTTGCTAGCACAATGAGCTTGAAGTATTAAAACAATGGGAAGCAATATGAGGAAGTGTATTTTAACATTGGCTTCAAAAGTATATTATTAGGCTTAAGGAGGGTTTTGTAAAATATTTCTTAGTGAATTTAATGAGTTAGTAGAGAGAGCATGATTCAACAGTTCTTTACATATTTTGTTTTTGTATGTGTGGGGCTGGGCATTAAAACCAGCCTTGTGCATTCTTATATAAATTCTTATGAAATGTTGGGTGTCTTTTTGTTTGTTTGTATTGGTACCAGTGATTGAACCCAGGGGTGCTTAACCACTGAGCCACATCCCCAGCACTTTTTATATTTTATTTAGAGACAGGGTCTCACTGAGTTGGTTAGGCCTCACTAAATTGCTGGCTTTGAATTTGTAATCCTCCTGCCTCAGCTTCTGTCACTGGGATTACAGGTATGTGCCAAGATGCCCTGCAAAATATTACTTCTTAACGTTATTGTTTTTATCATATTTATTCTGTAGAATGCTTTCTCTTCCTTCTTGTTAATTGCACTGCAGTTTTTCCTAAGACCACTAGAATGCACTAGAATGCAATATTTTCTGCTTATAGATGTTTTTCTTTTTCTTTTTTTGTTTTTATGTAGACATATAAATTCATAAATTTTCTTCTCATGTTATTTTAAAAGCCTTAATGTAACCTTTTTTTTTTTACACCATGTAAGTTCAGTTGCTATTTGGGTTCCTATTGAAATAGTATTACTTTTTCTTATGGTAGATGAAGTATATTTCTGGAAAATCTGAAGAATGACAATGACATTACGAATCTTGTTTACTTTATGTTAATTATAAGCCAAATTAATTATAAATCTTTACTACTTATGATCAACATTATTATAAATATGTTGAAATAGATTTCGAAAAAATTTAGTTTGGTGATGATATTTCTCATTAAGAAACATTGGGAATAGAAATCCCCAGTGAACAAAAACAATTGAGACACAGGAAATAGAAATAACTTGGACCAAACATATTTACTAAAATTTTTTTTAAAGATAGATACATACAGTTAATTAATCAAATAACTACAAAAATAGTTCCCTTCTGCTTTAGTTTACTCATTTCCTTCCCAAGGAAATCATATTATCTGATGCCTTATCTATCATGTATCTTTCCAAAATATTTTGTGCATGTGAAATTCTCTTTCCCACACCCAAACAACCCCACACACACACCGCTACAATCACACCACATACAGAGGCATGTTGCGTATAATATTTTAGATCTTGTATTTTTGCTTAAGGTTAGAGATCATTTCATATTTGCATATAAATGTTGTTGCTTCTTATTTTCTTATTCCTTCTTAATCAGTTACATGTTATTACAAAACCTTTTATACATATAAATAGGCATAAAGACAGATAAGAAATACTCATGTACCCAGCATTAGTTGTCTATAATTTTTATAGGTTTTTTAAAGACTCCTCTCTATATAAAATTGGCAAGTCAAAAATAAAAAGCTTTGATTTTTCTGTTGTAACTGCAAAATGAGTATTATTGCAACATAATCATGAAAGATTTGAATAACATATCTGACCAAATAATTTTCATTTCCTTTATTTTTTTGAATTATAAAAACATTAATATAAATGCTTCAATTAATTTTTTAAATTATTTATTCTAATTTGTTATACATGACAACAGAATGCATTTCAGTTTATATTACACATATAGAGCACAATTTTTCATGTTTCTGGTTTTACAGAAAGTAGAGTCACACCATTTTTGTCTTCATACAGTACTTAGGGTAATGATGTCCTTTTTATTCTACCATCTTTCCTACCCCTGCACCCCCTGACTTTCCCTCCATTTCCTTTACACTATTTAAAGTTCCTCCATTCCTCCCAAGCTCCTACCCCCATCCCCATTATGCATCAGCATCCTCCTGTCAGAGAAAACATTTGGCATTTGTATTTGGGGGATTGGCTTACTTGGCATAATATTCTCAAACTTAATCCATTTGCCTGCAAATGCCATTTTAATGTTGAGTAATATTCCACTGTGTACATATACCACAGTTTCTTTATTAATTCATCTACTGAAGGATATCTAGGTTGGTTCCCCAATTTTGCTATTGTGAATTGTGCTGCTGTAAACATTGATGTGGCCGAGTCCCTGTAGTATGCTGTTTTTAAGTCCTTTGGGTATAAACCGAGGAGTGGGATAACTGGGTCAAATGGTGATTCCATTCCCAGTTTTCCAAGGGTTCTCCATACTGCTTTCCATATTGGCTGTACCAATTTGCAGCCCTACCAGCAATGTATGAGTGTGCCTTTTCCTCCACATCCTCGCCAACACTTATTGTTTTTTGTATTCTTAAATAACTACCATATTGACTGGATTGAGTTGAAATCTTAGTTTTAATTTGCATTTCTCTAATTGATAGGGATGTTGAACATTTTTTCATATATTTGTCAATTCATTGTACATTCTCTTCTGCAAAATGTCTCTTCAGTTCCTTGGCCTATTTGTTGATTGGGTTTTCTTGTTTTTTTGCTGTTAAGATTTTTGAGTTCTTTATTTATCCTGGAGATTATTGCTCTATCTGATGTGCATGTGGTAAAAATTTGCTCGAATTTGGTAGGCTCTCTATTTCCCTCACTGATTGTTTCTTTTGCTGAGAAGATGCTTTTGAGTTTGAATTCACCCCGTTTATTGATTCTTGATTTTATTTCTTGTGCTATAGGGGTCTTATTAAGGAAGTTGAGGCCTAATCTGACGTGATGGAGATTTTGGCCTACTTTTTCTTCTAATAGATGCGTGTCTCTAGTTTAATTTCTGGGTCCTTGATCTGCTTTGAGTTGAGTTTTATGCATGGTGAGAGATAGGGGTTTAATTTTATTTTGTTTCATATGGATTTCCAGTTTTCCCAGCACCATTTGTTGAATAGGATACCTTTTCTCCAACAGATATGTTTTTGGCATGTTTGTCTAATATTAAATAACTATAATTATGTGGGTTTGTCTCTGTGTTCTCTATTCCATACCATTGGTCTACAAGTCTGTTTCGGTGCCAATACAATGCAGTTTTTGTTACTATTGCTCTGTAGTATAGTTTAAGATCTGGTATAGTGATGCCACCTGCTTTGCTCTTTCTGCTAAGGATTGTTTTAGCTATTCTGGGTCTCTTATTTTTCCAGATGAATTTCATGATTGTTTTTTCTATTTCTGTGAGGAATGTCATTCAGATTTTGATTGGGATTGCCTTAAATCTGTATAGTGCTTTTGGTAGTATGGTCATTTTGACAATATTAATTCTGCCTATCCAAGAACATAGGAGATCTTTCCATCTTCTAAGGTCTTCTTTAATTTCTTCCTTTAGTGTTCTGTAGTTTTCATTGTGGAGGTCTTTCACCTCTTTCATTGATTCTCAAGCATTTTATTTAATTTTTTTGAGGTTATTGTAAGTGAGCTGATTTTCCTAGTTTCTCTTTCAGAGGATTTGTCACAGATGTACAGAAATGCCTTTGATTTTTGTGTGTTCATTTTATATCCTGTTACTTTGCTGAATTCATTTATTAGTTCCATAAGTTTTCTGGTAGAGTTTTTTGGATCCTTTAGATACAGAATCTGGTTATCAGTGATAGTTTTTGAGTTATTCTTTTCTTATGTTTATCCCTTTAAATTCTTTCATCTAATTGCACTGGCTAGAGTTTCAAGAACTACGTTGAATAGAAGTGATGAAAGAGGGCATCCCTGTCTTGTTCCAGTTTTCAGAGGGAATGCTTTCAATTTCTTTCCATTTAGAATGATATTGGCCTGGAGCTTAGTGTAGATAGCTTTTACAATGTTGAGGTATGTTCCTGATATCTCTATTTTTTCTAGTGTTTTTAACATGGGGGTACTGTATTTGTCAAATACTTTTTCTGCATCTATTGAGATGATCATATGGTTCTTATCTTTAAGTCTATTGATGTGATGAATTACTTTTATTGATTTCCATATGTTGAACCAACCTTGCATACCCAGGAGGAACCCCACTTGATCATTGTGTACTATCTTTTGATATGTTTTTGTATTCAGTTTGCCAGAATTTTAGCAACTAAATTCATTAGAGATATTGGTCTGAAGTTTTCTTTCTTTGAAGTGTCTTTGTCTGGTTTTAGAATCAGGGTGATATTGGCCTCATAAATGTGTTTGGAAGTGTTCCTTTTTTTCTATTTCATTAAATAATTTGAGAAGTGTTGGTATTAGTTCTTCTTTTACAGTTTTTGTACAACTCAGCCATGTATCCATCCTGTCCTGGGCTTTTCTTGGTTGGTAGGATTCTGATGGTGTCTTCTATTTCATTACTTGAAACTGATCTGTTTAAATTGTGTATATCATCCACATTCATCATATGACTCTAGATTTTTGTCAATGCCTTTGATATTTTCTGTTTTATTGGAGTACAAATTTTCATAATAATTTCTGATTATCTTCTGTATGCTGTCCTGTAGTGTCCGTCAATAAATAATAATAATACAGTCAAATTGGAAATTTCTTCCTGTAGTGTCCATCAATAAATCAATAAATGTAATTAATCACATCAATACACTTAAAGATAAGAATTATATGATCATATTTCCTTTTTCATCACGGATGTTAGTAATTTGAGTTTTCTCCCTCTCTTTGTTAGCACAGCTAAGGGTTTATCAATTTATTTATTCATTTTTTTTAAAGAAACAACTTTTTGTTTTGTCATTTTTAAATTATTTCTTTTTTAATTTCATTGATTTCAGCTCTGATTTTAATTATTTCTTCTCTTTTACTGCTTTTGGTGTTGATTTATTATTCTCTTTCTAGGGCTTTAAGATGTAACATTAATTCATTTATTTTACTTTTTCTTCTTCTAAGGAATGAACTTCATGCAATGAACTTTCCTCTTAGTACTACCTTCATAGTGTCCCAGATTTTTCAATATGTTGTATTAGTGTTCTCATTTACCTCTAAGAAAATTTTAATATCCTCTTTGATGTCATTTGCAACCCATTGTTCATTCAATAGCATATTATTTACTCTCCAGGTGTTGTAGTAGCTTTTATTTTTTTATCATGGATTTCTAATTTCATTCCATTATGATCTGATAGAATGCAGGTGAGTATCTTTACTTTTTTGTATTTGCTAAGAGTTGCTTTGTGGAATAGCACGGTATATTTTAAAGAAGGATCCATGTGCTGCTGAGAAGAGAGTGTATTTGCTTATTGAATGAAATATTCTATATATGTCAGTTAAGTCTAAGTTATTGATTGTATTATTGAGTTCTATAGTTTCTTTGTTCAGCTTTTGTTTGGAAGATCTAGCCAGTGGTGAGAGGTGTGTTAAAGTTATCCAGAATTATTGTGTTGCGGTTTATTTGAACTTGAGAAGAGTTTGTTTGATGAATGTAGATGCTCCATTGTTTGGGACATACAGATTTATAATTGTTATGACTTGTTGAGGCATGGTTCCCTTAAGGAGTATGCAATGTCTGTCTTTATCTCTTTTTATTAACTTTGGCTTGAAGTCTACTTTATTTGATATGATTTTTTATAAATAAAAAAAATACTATTTGGGGCTGGGGATGTGGCTCAAGTGGTAGCGCGCTCGCCTGGCATGCATGCGGCCCAGGTTCGATCCTCAGCACCACATACCAACAAAGATGTTGTGTCCGCCGAGAACTGAAAAATAAATATTAAAAAAATTCTCTCTCTCCTCTCTCACTCTCTCTTTAAAAAAAAATTAAAAAAAATACTATTTGACCATTTTCTGTTATCAATGGCTTAAGAAGTTTTAGAGAAAGAATAAGAATGTACTAAGAGAGAGAGGGGAAAAAAAGGAGAGAGGCAGGGAGGAGTGGAAGAGAGACATTACTAAGATATGATGCAGTCTACCCTAGAAGGGGTAATGATGGGTAAAGTTTGAGAGGTACCAAGAACAGCAAAAAATAGCCAAGGCAGAAATAAATATATTATATAAACAGATGACTGAAAAGGAGATACATGAACACATGCACGTATTCAAAAAAATGAGACTAGAAGACAGTCTGGCAGTGCCTTAAAAAGTTAAATATAAAGTTACTATTTGAGTCAGCAATTCCACTCATAGGGATATACTCAAAAGTTATTAAAACATGTATCCAGCTGGGCATGGTGGTGTGCACCTGTAATCCTAGTGACTCAGGAGGCTGAGGCAGGAGAATAGAAATTTCAAGACCAGCCTCAGCAATTTAGTGAGGCCCTGAGGATGTAGTGAGATGCTGTTTCAAAATAAAACAAAAAAAGGCTGGGGATGTGGCTATGTAGTTAAGCACCACTGGGTTCAATCTCCAGTACCAAAAACAAAAAATTATATATATGTAAGTATACAAATATTTATATCTACACAATAACTGGTACATAATTATTCAGAGCATCCTATTCATAAAAGACAAAAAATGAAAGCAACCAAATGTCCTTCAACTCATAAAATATACCAGTTGATGATAAAATGTGGCATATATACAATGGAATATTATTCAGCCATAAAAAGGAATAGATTGCTGATTCACACTACAACATGGATGAGCCTTGAAATATTATGCACAGATAAGAAATCAGTCACAAAAGACGACATATTATATGATTTCATTTATATGAAATACCACTGTAGCAAATTTATAGAGACAGAAAGTAGATTAGCAATTGCCTAAGGCTGATGGGAAATGGAAAATTGTGAGATGACACGTAAAGAATATGGAGTTTCTTTTGGGAGTAATTAAGATGTTCAAAATTGACTATAGTGAGAGTTGTACTACCCTGTGATTATAATAAAAACAACTGAATGGTACACTTTAAATACCTGAATTGTATAATATGTGAAGTCATTTTATAGATTTTTATCAAAATTAAAAACAAAAACAAAAACAAGAAGAATAACTTTGGAAACACAAGTCAGAAACGAAAAACAACTCTGTAGAAATAAAATTCAGTGAGAAAACAGGTGAGAGAAAGTGACTTTCTGAGGTATTTAAAAAACTGAGCCAGGAAGAAAGCAAGGATCTATAAGCTAGCTGCCAAATGGTGTAGGTATGATGAAAATAAATGGCAAGTAGCAGGTGATAAATATATAGCTTGAAATGTTCAGAAAAGTCACTTGCTTTTCATATAGTCTATGTTACATTTTCTGGTAAAATTTGTTGTTTAAAACCTGCTAAATGCTGTGGTATACATTTATTTAATTAATTATCTGTTTTGCAAGGAAAAATTGCCATCGCATAAGAGACTAGCATGACTATAATTATGACTACTTCATTTTTGTATGCCCTGAAGCACTTATCTTGATGCCTTATACACAGTAGGCATTCAATAAATATTTGATGCATGAATCTAACCATCACAGTCAGAACCTGAGTCTCTGTAATTAAGCAGAAAAAGAAGTTGATAGTATTAGGTAAAAAATTGTGAAAATAGTTGTTAAAGTGATGTACATGGTCATAAGTATAAAATAGAGCTGAACATAGATCATATTTTTACATAGTTTGAATGCCCCCCCCCCCAAAAAAAAAAAACTCATGTCGAAGTTAACTGCCATGGTACAGTATTAAGAAATGGATAGATAGGTCATGAAGGCTCTGCTCTCATGAATAAGTTAATGTCACTATGTAGTGAGTAGATTAGTTATTGTAGGAGTAGGTTCCTGATAAAAAGATGAATTTGGAGGTGGAGATGTAGCCCAGTGGTAGAGTGAGGGCTTTGCATGTGCAAGACCCTGGGTTCAATTCTCCAGTTTGGCTGATATTTCTCTTTCTGGGTTGCTTGCTTCCTTGCCCTTTGTCCATATTATATGATGCAGTATGAGGGCCCTCACTAGTTGCCAGTGCCCAGCTCCTGGATTTCTCAGCTGTAGTACCTTGAGCCAAATAAACTTTTTTTGTATGAATTACCAAATATATGGTAATCTATTATAGCAACATAAAATGGACTGAGACAATTTTTAACCAAAAATACACATGCTAGGAGTGTTTACATCTCAAAATTATTTTTTAGTAAGAGTTCATCTGCCTAAAAGACCTCTATTGCCTGATTTTCTCCATATTGTAGCAGACTCAGAAATGTCTTCAGAAGTAAAATTGGAGCCTGCTTTAAGTATTCAGCCCAGTAACCTTCCAAATCTCCATCACAAGAAATGCTACTCATAAAAGATTTTTGGAAAGACATAACTTACACTGTCCAATACGATAGCCATTAGCCATGTATGGCTGTTTACATTTAAATGGATCACAGCAAGAGTTGGGCTTGTGCTCCTCAGGCCCTGGCCTCACAGCAAGTGTGTGACAGCCCTGTGCAACTAGTATTGACCATTCCAGACAGTGCAAACAGGACATCTCCACATCATAGAAAACTGTATCAGACAATGCTGCTTTTGAGATGCTACCCCTGGGTCACTCCAAGCCATCAGTGAGCTCATGAAAGGGGAGCACAGTTTGGGTGCCTCATAGAATTGTTTCTATGTTTTTAGCCTGCAATGAGGAACATCCAAAGAATAAAAGCCCTTTTCACTCATGATGTAACTGTCGTCAGGGCTTCATGGAAAACATCATTCACCATGTCACACAATGACTTCTTTTATGGAGATCCCTGGAAGACATTCTCAGTGTCAGAGAAAGCAAGGGTTCCCTTGAAGAATTAACTGTTTTCATCTCATGATTCTTGAAGCCAATTGCACTTGCCTGGTTGCCCTCAGGTAAACAGAGCCACATCTGAAGCCTACATTAGGCAACCAAATAGGACACCATGGTGTTTATTTCTCTGCATGTATATGTGTATATCTGCCCTTATTTTCCTCTAGAATTTATTTAATTTTTGAGTTGTACTTTTTAAACCTCACAAATTATTCCTAACATAACTAATTAAAACAAATTTTTGAAAAGAAAATATAAGTAGAACCATCATATGCATACACATATATTGCATGCATGCCATTATCTCTCATGCACAACTGAGATGTGCATCCCTGGATGAGAACATTAATAAAAACACAGGCCCTTAAATATAGCTCTTAAGCACCATAATTCATCACTCTGGTCATTCTCAAACACCCAGGGCAGTAGCCTAAACCATTGCTTTTCTGTTTATAACATCAGTCATAACCAAGGTGACACTGTCATGTGACAAATACTCAAAAATATTAAAGCACTACATTTCCAGGGACTTGACCTCACTAACAGGTAGCTTTTGCTAGCAGGTTAGTAGGCAAAGCATAGAGGCAATTTTAATGGTTTCCAGAGTGGTTACAGTGAGTGTGTGTGTGTGTGTGTGTGTGTGTGTGTGTGTGTGCACGGGCACATGTGTGTGTGTTTTAGTGAATCATTTATCATCTTTTAAAATCCTAATCATTTAGGAGCATAATACTATTGCTCTTGCTTCAGACTAATGAAACCTTCTAAAATGCCAGTCTTACCTCTTTTCCTGATTATATGACATGCAGTTTACTTACATGATGCATTAGTTCACAAATAAATACAGTGCTTATTTACCTAACATAATTAAAGAGAGGGATCTAATAGAAAATTTAAGTAGACTTCAATTCATAGTTTCCAAACCAATCTTGTTTCTTCTTTCTTTTAACATCTTATGAGAGAGGGAGAAGGGTGAGGGGACTATTCTCAATATCTTGCATTTTTCGACCTTTTAGTCATATCAACTTACTCTTTGCAATATTTACAAGGCACATGTGTTTTTGCTATTGATAAGGCAAGAAAAAAAGCACTGACTATACCCTCAATAAATTTATAATCTTCTTTGTTGAGGAAACAAGACTTTCCTGAATGTAAAAGGCAGGAAGTGAGTGGTACAAATTCAGGTGACCTCATGTGACCGAGTAAGCACTTGGGACAAGGGACAGGTGGTGCACACGGAGTGGGCTGCTGGGGCAGCTTTGCAGACGTGGTGATCTTCCAAAGCTCTGCTAAGGGGAAGAGAATCATGCTGCTGATGAGGGAGGGGAGGGGAGAGCAAAGATGCCACCATGGCAGCCCAAGGACCTTTTAGGAGACGATGGACAGGTCAATCTGGTGGAGGCATGCTGAAGTGGAGTTGCTAAAGAGCAGTGAGATGACAGACTCAGGCAGGAGGGAGAGGTAAGACCACGGAAGGAACTGTGAAAGCCCCGAGCAGTGGGCAATCCACGCTTGAACAGCCAAGCCGTATCCATGCCACACCAATGACTTTGAGCCTCAGAAGAAATGTCAGAGCGAAATTGCAACCAGTTTTCAGTGATAATTTACAATCAAAGAAGGTAGATCCCTGACGTCATTGGTCATTCAGCACGTGACAATGAAATGTTTGAAATCTTCATCTTTGTATAATATTTTATGCTTTCCGAAGATCTTTGTTAGGCATAAGTGTTTAACCTCATATAAACTCCTGGAGGTGGAGGAAGCAAGCACTCATTATCCTAAAACCATAAGGACACGTGGCAAGAAGGACTGATATGCCCTTTGCTCATCAGCAGTGGTACAGCCAGGTAGCAAACAGACCCTGACTCACACCTTCCTTGATTTCTCTTAACACCAGACAGCCTTCAGCTGCTGCTACTCCACTCAGGTACATTTGGAACTTGGAGTTCATTGTCAGTGACTTTGGGATTTTTTCTTTAAACACTGCATTCTAACCAACACACAAAATACAGCAGGAACAGAGTGGGTCACTCAGAACTTTCTGATTTAGAGGGGGGTTATGTGAAAATTAGGAAAGATTGACCATTCTTCCTTCCTGGGGTTTTCAGTTTAAGGAGACATGCCTTGTTGATTGGGATATTTGGGGTTCCTTCTCACCCAAAGATAGCAGGATGGATGGCTTGACATTTTGGGGCTTTGTGAGTTGCAATGATTCTGTGCTTCTCCTAACTGTTGGCTTGGATGACATTGTCAAGAGTCCAAATCTTATTTAAAGTGCATCAGAGATAAATGCAACTGGATGTAAGCAATGTGTTTATGTAGAATAACATTGTAAATATTTTATAGACTGCAGCACAACAGAATTAAATATTTTTGCTTCTACAAAGAATTTCCATCTTCAAAACTACTGAAAAGGAGCTTATGTATTAGGCACAAGAATTTTGCAAATAATTGAATACACTGTGGCTCCCAAATAGCTCTGCATCTCTCCAAAATCCTGTTGGGAACAGTCTTACCTATTGTTCTTAGGAAGGAATGTTTTCTCTTGGCAGCCTGATAGATCATGCAACTCATCCATTTCAGTAATTAACTTATTGAGCCATATGTCTTTTTTCCTTCTGTACTGTTAAGCATTTGTCCTGCCTTTACTTTGAGAGCAATGACCAAAGCAATGACCCATTCAACTATGATCAAGTTTCCAAAGGTCCACTCTTCAACATCTGACCGATGCCAACACTTAATTATCCTCCAGCCCAGGGTACTCTCTAAATCTCAGATGTCAAAGTATCTTGGAGACCAGGAAGTTAAGACTGACCTTGACTTAGAGCTCTCAGGTTGTATGGCTATTCTCAAGCCTTCTGTCTCTCCTGACCTTTTTTAGCTCCCAAACTTTTAATCATTGCTGACATGACCTTATATCGAATCCCTCATTATCAGAAGACACCCCTGCCTTTTATTTAACAGAGAAAACCAAAACAGAACATACTGGTGATAAGCCCCCACACTTTACCGATATTCAGAAAACAGTTGACCCCAGCTATCTGTGCTTTTTCTTCTCTAAGACCAATGCCTCTATCTGAGCTTTGGACCCTGAACCCTCCCACCATCTCAAGAAATCTCATTATGGATTACCACCTCCTCTCCCTTGTATTTTTAAATTCCCTTTTTAGTGAACCCTTTTGGAAGACTTTCTGTCCTTTTATAAAAATGTGATAGTCAGCTTTCCGTTTCTGTGACAAAATACCTGAGAAAAACAACTTAAAGGAGGAAAGATTTTTGGTTCATAGTTTCAGAGATTTTAGTCTCTGGTTGGCCAGCTTCATTGTTTTAGGCCTGAGTTAAGGCAGGAAATTATGGTGGAATGGTGGAAGGGTATGGTGGAGTCAAGAGACTCTCCTTATGGCAGCCAGGAAGCGGAGAGAGAGGGTAAGGGGCTAGGAACAAAATACAGTCCCCCAGCATACCCCCAACAATCCACTCCCTTCAACTAGGTCCCACCTCTCACAGTTTCACTTCCCAATAGTCCATCCAGCTTGGCCCTCATCAGTGGATTAATCAGAGCCCTTGTGATCCAGTCACTTATCCTATAAGTCCACCTTGAAACTGGGGGAAAAGCCTTCAATTCATGAGCCTTTGGGGAACAATCCAGATCCAATCTAACAAATTATATGTTTTCTATATATACACACAGATGTGGGTTAAGGCACTTGGGTCTCTAATTGGTTATGTCTTGACACATTTTCCAACATACCTGTGGGCTGGTGTTAAAAAAATTTTGTTAAATATTTGAAAAAATACAAATTAATATTTCTCAAAGAAGTATAAGACATTTAAAATTCAGTAAACAATCACATACTTAACTTCAGGCTTCATAAATAAAACATCACCACTACCTTTTTACTTTCAGGCTTAATAAATTAAACATCCCCCATACCTTTGAAATTCACAGTGGCCTCTGTGTCTCAGCCCCTTCCTGCCCCTGTGCGGAGGTAAATGCTCTCCCCAACTCTGGGTTTCTTACTTCATTCCTTTATTTTTCCTTATACCTTTACAACATTTGTTTTATATCCTTACACAGCATAATATAATTTTGTAAACTTTTGAACATATTTAACAGACTCTCCTCAACATAATATATGTGTTGTTTTGTCACTTGCTTTTTTCTTAGTCAATGTGATGGGCCTAGCATTCAGGCTTGCTTCATAGCTGTGTAATGTTTCCTTTTACCAATGCGTAACCATGGATTTACCCATTCCACTGTAGACACATAATTAGGTTATTTTTGGTTGGTCTGCTTGTGCTGCGATTATAAACAGTGCTAGAAGTGTATGTGTATAAAAATCAGTTTAAGCTCTATACCTAGAGGGCTGGGGATGTGGCTTAGTGGTAGGGTGTTGGGCACTAGCATGCAGGAGGCCCAGGGAAAATACAGGGTATCTAGTATATCAGTCTTTAATTTTATAAGATAATACCAAATAAATTTCCTGAAGTAGTTGATAAAAAGTAGTACTCCCACCAGCAGTATATAGAATTGGTAGCTGCCCCACAAGCTTATCATCATTTCCTGTTGTCCAAACTTTTTAAATTTCGCCATTCTGATGGGCATGAAATATTTTGTATTTAATTTGTTATTTTGAGTTTTAGGGTTTTTTTTTAAATTGTGGTTCAATACACAGAACAAAAAAATTACCGTCTTAACCATTTTATGTGCACATTTCCATGACATTGAGTCCATTCACACTGTTGTGAAGCCATCGGCACTATCTGTCTCTAGAACTCTTTTCATGTTGCAGAGCTGAAACTCCATATCCATTAACCACTAACTCCAAATTCCTCCCTCTCACCACCATTGGCAACCACCATTTTCTATGAATTTAACTGTTCTAAGTGTCTCACAGAAGTAGAATCATATATCATCTGTCACTGTGTGACAAGGTTATTTCACTTAGCATAATATCCTCAACATTCATACCTATCAGTGTGTGGCAGAATGTTCTTCCTTTTATAGATAAAATAATATTCCATTGTTTGTAGGTAATACCTTTTTTCTTATCTGTTGATGGATACCTTAGTTGCTTCCATTTTTTTGATATTGTGAAAAATGCTGCTATAAACATAGATATGCAGCTATCTTTTCAGGACCCTATTTTCAATTCTTTCGGGTGTATACCTAGATATGGAATTACTAGGTCTTAGGGTAAATTCTGTTTTTAATTATGTGAGAAACAATCAGACTGTTTTGCAGAGCAGCTGTACCATTTTCTCTTTTTATTTGTTGACTTTTAGATACACAGAACAGTGGGGTATATTTTGACATATTATATATATATGGAGTACAACCCATTCCAATTAGGATCTCATTCTAATTGAGCTGTACATAATTTTCCATTCCCACATATAGTGCACAAGAGTTCTAATTCCTCCACATTCTTGCCAATATGTGTAATTTTACAGTTGTGTTTATTTTTTTTTAATTTAATCATCCTAACAGATATGAGCTGGGATATCTTATTGTATTTTAATTTTTATTTCTTACCATTAATTAAATTGAAAATTTTCATGATAACCATTCTCTTGGTGAATACTTACTTTTCTCCATTTTTATTTAGATTTTTCCCATATATATATTAATTTGTAAGAGTTCTTATATATGCTGGATATTAATCCTCTGTCAATTACGGTGGTATAAATTCTTCTTCCAGCTTGTGGTTTAATTTCACTTTCTCTATACTATACCTTTATGAACAGAAACTCTTATTGAATATTTTAAATTACAAATTGAATTTCTTATGAATTATCTAGGAGTCTTTGCCTACCCTATGCAAAAAGTTATCTTACATTGTCTTTTAAAGTTTTTATAGTTTTATAAGATAATACCAAATAATTTTCCCAAAGTAGTTGAGTTACTCTATATACTCCCACCAGCAGTGTATAGAATTGGTAGCTGCCCCACAAACTTACCACTTCCTATTGTCCATACTTTTTAAATTTTGCCATTCTGATGGGCATGAAATATATACTTATATACCTTCATATATAAATCTTTGAACTACTGAAATTAATTTTGTTTATGCTAGGGGTTTGGTTTCTATGCATATGGACATCGTAATTATCCAAATAATCCTTATTGAAAAGATCTTATTTTCCCACTGATCTATTGTGTAACTTCTATTATGCATCAAGGATAAATACATGTATGGGTTTGTTTCTGGGTTGCCTTTTCTGAATTACCTATTTACTGTTTCTATACCTCAGTCAATCCTATTTAATTACTATGCCTTCATATTCAACCTTAATATTTTTTGTTTTCAGGAATATTCTGGCTTTTCTTGGCCTTTTGCTGGTTTGTGTATATTGTCAAATTTAATCAAATCAATTAATACTGTGGGGCTATTATTTGATTTGAGTCTAAAAATAAATTTTGGGGAAATAGACATTTTAATGAACATTTCATTCAAAAACAAGTAAATGTCTCCACTTAGGTCTTTGCTAATATCCTTCAATAAAAATTTTTACCATTTTTCAACATAAAGGTCTTCCATAACTTTATTAGATTTACTTACAGCTACCTTATGTTTTTATGCTATGGTGGAAATGATACAATTTTTAATATATAATTTCTAACAATTGCCAGGGCAGAGAAATACAATTTCATGTTGAATGGTACTTAGGGTTGATTTCAACATTGCTCCATTAGGACTGATCTTGGTTTAGAATACACATTTTTTTTATAAATAATATCTACATCTGTGTCTATACCTATACACATATTTAGATATTCATATTAGGTTAAGGAAAGTTAAGGAAACTCCCTTCTAATCCTAGTTTCCCAACAGTTACTATCATGAATAGATGAATTTTATTTATTCCTTTTTCCACCTAGATGGGATGACTTGAATAGCTAACAATTTTTTCTCAAAGTTCTAGAGACTAGGACCTCTGAGATCAAGGTGCCAAAAGTTTCAGTTTGTAGATAGCTGCCTTCTTACTCTGTCTTCACATGGTAAGGAAGGTACTGTTGTAGGATTGACACACACAGACAGACAGACAGACACACACACACACACACACACACACACACACACACACATACACAAACACAAACAAATCCCATCATGAGGGCAGGACCCTCAGGACCTAAAGGTTACATCTCCAATTCCATCACATTGGGGGATCAGAGTTTCAACATATGAATTAAGGATAAGGGGGAGCCCCAGGCAATTCATAGCATTCTTTTTTTTAAAATTGCTCTTTTAATTTGGTAAATTTAGTTTATTATTAAACATCCTCTGCATTCTTCAGGTAAACCCAATTTTGTTTGTTTTGTCATGCTATCTTATTTTATTTTGAATTTTTGTATTTGTATGATATATAAAAGTACAACTATGCATATATGAAATTCATGAGTGAGATTGGCTTGTTAGATATCAAAGTTATGGTAGCTTCATAAAATGAATTAGGGAGCCTCTAGCCTTTTTTGGGGTACACTATGGATAGTTTTGTAAATATTAGACTTTTCCACTAAATTTTAGTAGTATTAATTAGTAAAACCAACTGATTATTGCTTTATTAAAAGATTTTAACTTTTAATTTAATTATCACTTCAATGTAATAAGATTAATCAACGTATCTGTTTCCTTTTTGAATTAGTTTTTACATACAATATATTTCCTAAGAAGTCTAGATTTTCAATGTTGTTGGATTGAACTTGCTAATAGTGTCTTATTATTTTTCAATTCTACAACATTTATAGTTAGTTATAATCCCTCTTTTTATTCCAAATATTGTTTATTTTCACCTTCTCTTATTTTTTATCATTTGTCCATCAGATTTTTCAATTTTGTTATATCTTTCAAAGAACCCATTTACATTTGTTAATCCACTCTACTATATATATCCTATTACACAAATTTCTGCCTGCCTTATGTTTTCCATTAAAGGTAATGTTTCTTCCCAAAGGTATTTTTTCCTGAAGTATATATATTCTTTAGTGCAGGTTCTCTGGTATTGAACTTACTTTTTATTTGAATATTTTGGCTCCTTATTTTTTAATGTTTTAGAATTACAGTATTTTCTTTGAACTCCTTTAGGTTCTTTGGAAAGTCTAACATTAATCTTATTGTTCCTTTGTAGGTAATTTGTCTCTTTTCCTTTTGATGCACATAAAATTTTCTGTCTTCAGTTCTCTGTAGTTTCCCTCCAATGAATCCAGATATTAATTTTGTTCATTCATCTTGTGTAACTTATTTTTTAATATGTGAACTGATGCCCTCCCTTGGGCTTTTTCTTCTTCAAATATTTTCTGTGCCTCATTTTCTCCCTGCTTCTTCTGGAATCATATTTTTTTAATTTTTTTTACTTCTCCTCTGTATTTTTCATCCTTTTATCTCATTGTGTTCCCTTTTGATTCATTTATTTTAATCTATCTTTTGGTTCATGAATTTTCCCTTCCTTGGGGTCAGTTCTGCTATGAATCCCATCATTTCACTTCATTTCCAGTTTTTGTTTTTTAATTCTAGAAACTTTTTTGTTTAAACAAATCTAATATCATATTTTTGCACACACTTGTACTTACTTATGGGGTACCCCACAACAATTTGATACATGTATACAATGCATAATGATCCAATCAGGATAATTAGGATTTCCATCTACTCAAACATTAATCACTTCTGTGTGCTGGGGAACTTCTCACTCATATCGTCTTGTTTTCTTTTTTGTTCTTGTGTTTTACTGTGTACTGTTACTATCCTTACACAAGGTGTTTATGGGTGATCTTTCAAGGCCTAGGATGAAGGGTATCTTTATCCAGAAAGTTTTGTCCAGGCTCTGGGAAATACTACCTTTCTAGGTCCACCTAAACAAAGTTCACTGCCTCACGTTCTTTGGACTTCCTAGCCAATGCCAGTCATACCTGGAAATCCCTGATAGGACCCTCTACTATCCCTCTAATATGGGCTGGGGATGTGGCTCAAGCGGTAGCGCGCTCGCCTGGCATGCGTGCGACCCGGGTTCGATCCTCAGCACCACATACCAACAATGATGTTGTGTCCGCCGAGAACTAAAAAATAAATATCCCTCTAATATCCTCTACTCCTGACATTTTAATTCCTCTTACCTTTATTTTTAGAGCTTCGATGCAACTTTACCTGGGTTTGGATTTCTCACGCCTCTTATTCTTATGATGCATCATGTTACATCCTGGTTGAATGGAAGGATGGTTTCCTATTAGAATTCCCACTTTGAGTGAGACTAAGACCTTGACTTTTTTCCTCATTACCCCATAGTTTACCCCAAAACTATGCCCTTGTTTGCTAGGATTAAGAATTTTCAAGACAAGGGACTCTGCTTTTCAGTTTCTCACTTTCCCTTAGATTTTTCTTTCCTTAGTATTTATTATTATCTCACCAACACATCTGCTTTTAAGAACATGTTTTAAAATTGTGATCTAGTTTTTCCTTGCATCTAGGGGAAAGATTGAGTTACATAACCTAACTCACCATAGGAATTAGAATTGATCACCATCTCTTTACTCAGTATTGTTCAAAAACTAGAATTAATGAATTATTGTTAATTTTTATTACATATTATAATTATACATAATAATGGAATTCATTGTTTCATTTTTAAGAATTAATAAATTCTTAGATGCCCCTTTGGAAAGATTATTGTTCCAAATAAAAATGGACTCGTAGAGAAGATACCTCTCAAAAGAGGAATGAAGACAAACGAATAAGATTAGAAATTCTTTGGTTTTGAATGTGGCCTTATAATATCTGTGCTGATAGGTGTCAATAGAAGGGGAAAGAGAAATGGAAGAATGAAGGGATGAACAGGAAAGCAATGAAGGAAGGAAGGCACACATCCTTATGCACATACATGCATATGCTTATCTGCCAATTCTATGTTTATATAATCGGTGTTTTTCTGCAGAAAGAATGAGCCTGGGCATGATGCTCTTAGAATTTCATTCCAACTTAATGATTCTAACTCTTTGGAAATCAATGACTGAACTTCAATTTGGGTCAAACGGAAATCTTCCTAAGAGGCCATGAGGTTGTTTTTAATAGATGTGGATAGTGGACATTATCATCAGTTTAAATTTCATGATCACGAGAGCTACTGCTGCAAAATGGCATTTTAAGGATCTTAAAATATATGCCCGTTTGAACAAGTACCCCAAATCAGCCTACATTCTGACATTCTCAAAGCTCCCTGGGTCTCTGCATTTGCTTTATTATAAAACAGAGTATCTCCTTTGCATATTTTTGCTGGCATGTCCTTTTGGCAATATCTTCTTCATCCATCACTACTGGTGGCTGCGGTTGCATGTGGACAGGATTTTGGCTTTGATCAATGGGTTCTCTTTGCAAGGGAGCCATGGTTGGTCAAGGTGATTTTGGATATCTGGAACATAGTTTTTCCTTGGAGACCAGAAGACTTTACCCCCAACTCATTTGAATTTTAGTGTTACCAAATGGCTTCAAAAATCTGCATTCATCCTCAGACCTTGAGGCCACCTTTAGAATTTGCAGTCTCTAAGTGTCCCTACCTCCCATCTCCCTCTTATCCAATATGCCTGGCATACCACAATCAGATTCATGTCCCCAAGCAAGGTCTGGGTAAATCTCTTTCTTTATTTATTTATTTATTCTTGTTTTATTCTCTAGGTAGAGAATAAAACAGTGGTTCCAGAGTCCAATGTAGAGAATCAAATGTAACTGTGTTACTTTACTGTCCTTGATGGAGTCTGCCTGCAAACGGGATATTCTGTCAAGGTATAGATAAGTAGCAGCGGACATGCTTGAAAACGAGATATTTGCTGTCCCTGGGAGAGCCTGCTCGCAAACGAGAGGCTTCTTCAAGGTTTAGATAGGTAACAACAGACATGCTTGAAAAGGAGATGTCTGCTGACCTTGGGAGAACTTGCCTGCAAACGGGATGTTCTGCCAAGTGGGCTAAGAGGGTGCTAAGAAAAATTTTTTTATCTGTTCTAACAAAGAGCAGAGCTCAGCATACTCCAGGTCAAAAGTAGATTAGCCATGAGAAGCGGGTCACTTCTGATTAGAAAGTAAAACTTCTGTGCGCTATGTTTAATTAGCTGAAAGACCTGATTTATTGATGTTGGAAGGCTGCCTTCTTTGTTCACAATACTATAAAAAGATTGCTTATACACAATAAAGGACTTTTTTTCTGCTGCTGCTTTGCTTGCTCTGCTTCTTCTTTTTCTTTGTTTTCCCATGCTGACCTGCAAGTGAATTACTGCAACAGTCCAAGGCTAGGGAGAAGGAAATGGGAAGATGTAGGTGAACGGATATAAAGCAGCAGATATGTAGGATGAGCAGGTTTAGAAGTCTAGGATACAATATGAGGACTATAGATGATAAAATTGTATGTTAGGGATTGTGCTACAGGAGCAGATTTTTATCTGATCTAGCCACACAAAAAAATATGGTAACTATGAGAGATGATGAATATATGAATTTGCTTCATTATAGCAACTATTTTACTATCCACATTATAGAAACATCATAACATCATCTTATATACATTAAATGCACACAATAACACTTTGTCAAGAAAAAAAAGAAGAGTGTCCTTCAGTCCCAACTTTTTGGGAGGACAGGTAGAGGATGCCAGGGATTGAACCCAGGGGCACTCCACCACTGAGCCACATCCCCAGCCCTATTTTGTATTTTATTTAGAGACAGGGTCTCACTGTGTTGCTTAGTGTCTCATTTGTGCTGAGGCTGACTTTGAATTCGTGATACTCGTACCTCAGACTCCCTAGCTGCTGGGATTACAGGAATGTGCCACCACACCCAGCTCTCTCCCATCTTTTTTGATGTTCCGTCGTTCAGTCTTATTCCCTGCTTCTGCTGCTCAGCCCCCACCTGCTCCTTCGCTTGGGCTGATCTCCTGACTCCCATTCCCACATCATGAGCATCTTCATTTCCCACCTTTGCACCTGTGGTTGGAAATGGGAGGTGCTGACCCAGGGCTTTCTGGATCCCTCCTTCTTCTTTACCCTCCACCTCTACACTGACCCCTGTTCACTTCATCACCCCGACCAGAGTCTCCCTCTCTGATTCTTAGTTATCATTCTTTTCAGTGCTTCACAAACACTAGTATGCAGAAGGATGGGGTGAATACCACCTCTTGCCTTTTCTCCATTCCTTAGATACAGTAATTGTCATGCTTTATCTACAAGGTGTCCTCCCAAAGCTCTTGTGGTAGGTAGTACAAGAATTTTCAGAGGTGAAATGTTTGGGTTATGAAAGCCTTAACCTAATCACTGGATTAATCCACTGATATGGATTAACTGGACAATAACTCTAGGCAGGTAGGGTGTGACTGGAGGAGGTAGGCACTGGGGTTTATATTTTGTCTTTGGTGAGCACAGCTCTCTCTCTGCTTCCTGGTGGCGATGTCCTGAGCTGCTTTCCTCCTCCACTCCTTTCCATTCTAATGCTCTGCCTGCCTCTGCCCAGAGCAATGGAGCTACCATTTACGAACTGAGGACCTCTGAAACTGCAAGCACCAAATAAACTTCTCCTCTGCTAAATTGTTCTTGTCAGGTTTGTTGGCTACAGCAGCAAAAAAGCTGACTGAAACAGTATTAATAACAGCCTTTATTAAGTGTTTGAGTTATTTATTTTAATCCTTGCCACATCCCATTTTATGGATGAAAGCAAGACTCTGGGAAGTAAAGCAAATTCTCATTTACTCAAGGGCAGAGTTGAGATTTAAATCCAGAAATACCTGGCTTCAAAATACATAATTATAATTCACTAAATTTGATGATAATAGACTTTTACTACCATTATCCCATTTCTTGCCTTCTTTCCAAGAGACCCTAGTAGATCATTTTGTTGTTTAAGATGCAATGTGGTACAGAAGGAAAAGTCAGGCTTTGGAACAAGGACCAGAGTTTGGAATTACATCTTCTAGACTTACAGATGATCTGGCTTTGGGAAAATGACTTACTCTCTCTGTCCTTTGATTTTCTGATCTCCTCAAATAAGGTCACAGTGCCCTGGAACCCAGAACAGAGCCCACTATATCATAGATTTTCCATAAATACATCTCGATTCATTTCTCCCCTCATTCTCTTATTTTCTCTTTTACTCTCATTCCTTCTTTTTTATTATTATTTAAAATTTTATTTCAGATTGATTACAGTCTCAAGTGCAACTAGGAGACACAGAAATTTGAACATTGGATTTTTTAATATAGTAGAATGATCATAGATTTCATACATGATAATGGTACTGCAGTAATGTTTTTGGGTGTGTTCTTAATTTTAAAGACACATACCAAAGAATTTACGTGGGTACCAATATGATGTCTAGGATTTGTTTGAATAAAACCCTATGAGGCTGGGGATCAGGGATCAGGAGTGAGTAGGATGTGAATGAAACAGGATTGGCTTTGAGTTGGTCCCTGTTGAAGCTGGACAGTGGGCACACGAGAACTTAACTACACCATGTCTCTACTCCCGTGTATGTTTCAAATTTTCCAAAATAAAGCATTTAAATGTCCAGTGCAGAAGACTCAAGCCTTGGTATCTTCCCCCATCCTCACCAAAGTGCCCAATGCTTGCCTAATCACATTCTGGGCAGCTCTTCTCCTTGCTTTCCCTAATCCTTGCTTGGCTATTTCTGAATCCATGCCAGCAGAGCACCACACTACCTCAGCCCCCGCACTTGGCATTTGGACAAAAATCTTTTCCTGACCCCAGATGGCAGCCCAGCTTCCTCAGTCTGATCCTGTCAGCATATTGTTTCCAGGCTCCTGATTCCTGGATGTGGCAGCAGTAAAACCCACCAAGAGCATTTGGCCAGCCCCCTCTGGAGCAGGTATTTCCCATTCGATGCCATCGGCCATCTCAGCATGCTGCTTCCAAGAGCTCTGAGTAAGAATTTCAGATTGCAAATCACGTTCCTAGACTCCTGGCCAGGGTGTTCCTGAGGCATGGAGGGCCAATGGTGGAATAGACACGGATATTACAGAAGAGCTGATACAAATGAACAATGTATGGGTCGCGTTTATGGGGAAGCTGGCATGAGCCAGGGGAGGAAAATAAAGAGCCAGCTGAGGTGCTCTGCTATTTGTCACATCTTCTCTTAGGTGAAATGCACACTGATTCCAATCTCAGTGATTAAAAGGATGGAGTTGATTGAGCTTTCCAGCCTTTGTGATGGGAGGAGCAAAAGGAAAATGATGAGTAATGGGAATTGAAAAATGTTGAGGAAAGTACAGTCACTGGTTTCATATTTATGGGGTTGCTATTACATATAAATCATTTGCCTAGGCACTAGATGGGATAAAATACTGACTATATAAAGCTTTCAATACAGTTTGGGAGAGCAGGTTCATGACTAACATTAACATAAAGCCCTGAAAGATGCTAGGAAAGCTGAGAGGAGGAAAGACATAAATTCTGATGGAAATGCTCAGAGATGGTATTACAAAGGAGGTGGCATCAGAGCCTAACAATGAGCAGCAAGAATGACTGAGTCTTGTGCAGGAGATGGAAAGATGTAGAAGAAACATCATAAGCCTGTGTCTGGGTTTGAGGAAAAGGGTGTCATGCAAGACCACAAACAGCATGTGATTTAGTTTGGCTGAAGTGTAAGTGTTCATAGGAGAGTCAGACAGGTGGATTTGCAAGATTATCCAATGCAGGGTTTTGGAGCTTAGACCTTAGTTGAGAAGCCATATGTAAATCCTTGAAGGTACTTGAATATGTAAGTGCTCAAACACCAGGAGGTATCTGTGGATAGGTTTCCCCAGCTGAATCAGGAAGAAGGAGCTATGGCCCTTTTCTCTGTGCAGGAGGCCCAAGGAGGGGGCCCTGATCGCAATGAATCTCAGTGAATCTCTTTTACCATAAATCCAGCCCTTGTCCCTCCATGGTGCTTTCCTTGGGGAACTTGAAGTACAGCTATGGCTCAAGAAGAAAGACTCTTACCATCAAAATGCAAAGCTATATATCTTCTGACTGAAAATGGAAGCTATGGAGTTTTGCATTTGTTATACACACATTTTTTTGTTTTCTTTACAGAGAGGAAATAAAATATAACCTTGTACCTCTAATTACTTGTGAAGTAGCATGAGATGATACTCAAGGGAGAAGATACTTTGCAAATCATTGATCCACATTAAGCTTCCTTTTGCCAGTCGACAAAGTATCTTGTACATTGCAAGAGAGAAGAGAAGCATCTTCCTTCACATACAACATAGAATTTGTTCTGATAGCTTTTTTCCCCCATGTTTTCCTGCTAATGTACTTTAGGAGACCTTGCATCAAAACAAGAGGGGTCCAAATATGCTTTAATGGAACCTATTTTACTGAAGCTTCATTTTTCAAAATAACAGAGATCATTTTGTCTCTGTTGGAAAAAAATAAGCTCTATTTTCTTTGTTCAGACATGGTTCTCATTCATTTCTTCCCATCTTTCTCTATCACTGCTAAATATATGAGGAAAGATGTGTTTCTCCTCCCAACCCCACCATCCCCACTGATTACCATGCCTTTGCACAGAAAATGGAGAATTGCTGAAGTTGGAAAAAAGCAGTGAAGGAGACCCAATGGCACATTCATCAAAAGGCAGAATAACTGCTGCTCTCAGGCAATGCCACACCCTGGTGCACAGCCTTGCTTCGTGAGATGTCATCTGCAGACCAGTGGCATAAACATCTACAGGAGTCTGTGGGAGACTCAGTCTCAGGCCCCTCCCTAGACCTTCTGCATCAGAATCTGCCTCTTAGGATATCCCTCATCAGGGCAAATGCATATGGGTCTGAACAAAGGTAGATGCACTGGCCAATCAGAAACTGCAGATGGAGTCCTGAACTCCACCTCTGTCTCTCTGTAAGAACTTGGGCAGCTTCCACAGTTTCCTCATCTTCAAAACTGAAATAATAATTGCACCTCCCTGAGAACTGTTCAGAAGGTACATGAGAAAATGCATGGACCGTTCTTAGCACAGTGCTCAGCACATAGTAGGCCTCCAGAAGGGAAGTGACTATGACCAATGATGATTTTGTACACAAGTCTCAGCTAGGGAGTGTTATGCTCCAAAGTACATTAACTCAGACCTCAGCAAGATCTGTGTGGTCAGCAGTATGGCTATAAACAACATATATTACCAATGTAATTCTCCTCATTTGCTAAAAAATAAAGTTTTGTTAAAAACAAAAGAAATATAAGATATATTGTTTAAGGAAAAGGTAGTAACACTGTAGAGAGAATGCTACCTCTGGATAAAAGTGGGAATATGCATATATACACTCAGCCCCCTGTATTCATTCATGGTTTCAGCATCACTGGATTCAACAAACTGTGAAACAAAGATAGTCAGAAGACAAAGCTGTACCTGTACGTACTGAACATGTACAGACTTTGCCCCCTTGTCAACATTGCCTAAGCAATATAGTAAGACAGCTGCTTACATAGCATTTCCATTGTATTAAGTATTACAAGCAATCTAGAGATGATGTAAAGTACACAGGAGGATTGCATAGTGATAGGCAAATATTATGTCATTTTGCATAAGGTATTTGAGCTTCTGCAGATTTTGGTCCAAGGCAGGACCTGAAACTAATGCCCTACAGATACCGAGGGAACATGATCTTCATATTCATTTGTACCTGCCTTTTAAAAAAGCCCACTTTTTTATAATACTTTCCTACAAAAAGATTCACTTATCACATCTTGTACTAGGAAAAAAAAAACACAAAACGTTGAATTTAGTACAATCAGGTTTGGATTCCAGACCAAACTCCCCTCTTTCTTTTTCATTTCTGGCACTTTACCTTCTCAGCTATTTCCTTATTTTTGACATACATACATCCCAAGGTGTTGTGAGAAGTCTGTGTGTTTTCAAACATAGGTTTTATTATTTGGGTCTGGCAAAGCCAACTTATCAGAGAATGACCACCACTGCAAAGGTAGGTTGTTATCTTCACATCATCTCTCAGGGTGCCCCACAGGGAAGAGCCAGGGCTGGCCACAAGGCAGAGAGAAAGGGAAGAATAGCCTTTCATATGGTTTCTGAAGGAAAGATGGACACAGCAGGATGAGAAAGTTTAGGATTGTCTAGTTTCAATTGTTTCAGTGGGTCCTGAGATTAGGCAGGGTGGTAGTGGCCTGGAGTATGAGAGCCCATAAAAGAGGTTGGTTTTCACCAAGACGCATGTTCATGGAGCAGTTGTTTTCTGTCTCTAGGAAGTCACTATCTCTGGGAGGTCAGACTGCAGGGAGCTCAAGATGAGAATGTGCACAATTCCTATTGATCCTTTTCCTTCCTCATAAGCCATTCTTTCTGTCCTTATGTCAGTCCTACTTGCTGTCTATGTAACCCAGCTGTTAGGGTTCAGATCTTAAATGTCCCTGCAAAATCTGAGTGTTGGAGGCTTGCTCCCCAGTACAGCAGTGTTCTGAGTCGTGGCCTTTGAGAGGTGACTGGAATGTGAGGACCCTGACCTCATGAGTGGATTGGATTCATCAATGGGCTCAGGGGTGGGGCTTTGCTCTAACGGGGAGCTCTCTTTCTTTTGCTTTCCTTCTTCCATGAGTTAAACACTTCTGCTCCACCACGCCTTCCTCACCGTGATGTTCCCTTCTGCCTCTACACAGGACTGAAACCTCTGAAACCATGAGCCAAATACATCTTTCCTCCTTACAGTTGATTACCTCAGAAATTTTGTCATAGAAACAGAAATACCAACCATCAGTTGTGTCAATAAGTTTCATATCTTTTGGAGCCTCCTCTGTGCCAAATCATTCCAGTCCATTGGCAAAATCCATTTTGTTCTATGTTTCCATCTGAATCTGTCTTAAGTGTGGTTGCTTGCCCTTTCATATTCCCATTTTGAGCATTCGATACCAGACCTGACATACAACATACTCTGGATATGATCTATTTAGTGTTTGTACTTTTCCTACCTGTCTCCATAATCAAGTTATTTCAGAATAACTGAGGCTTCAAAGTGATTCTTCTGCATGATATCAGGCTCGTGCATTAAAGGATAACTGACTCTTAGTGCAATTTCCATTCCATTACATTTCATTTGGGAACCAACAGGACCGCAGGTGAAGAAATTAGGTTAGAAAGAAGTAAAAACGTTTTACAGAGGAAAAACATTTCAGACCTGGAATGGGTGTTTCATTAGTGATGTTCCTTTTTCATCTGGCTTTTTGTTGAGTGGGGAGACAAGGGGTTGAACTCAGGGGCACTTGGCTACCGAGTCACATCCCCAGCCCTATTTTGTATTTTATTTTGAGACAGGGTCTCACTGAGTTGCTTAGCATCTCGCTTTTGCTGAGGCTGGCTTTGAACTCTCAACCCTCCTGCCTCAGCCTTCCTAGTCGCTGGGACTACAGGCATGCACCACAGTACCGGGCTTTCATCTAGCTTTCACAAAGAAAATGTCTCTGCCTCAGTCCCACGGTGCTAAGGATAGCCCTGCCAGGGGACAAGTGGCTGGAGCAGATGACCTTTGGATATCTCTACTCATAAGACAAAGACTGCATCAAACAATCATCATTTATAGCATGATATCCCAACAAAGCAGAAAAAGAAGAACATTAATCACTGGGTAAGAAAAAAGGAAAGGCTCCCCCAATTAAAAAAACTCATCAAGAACCTACAAAATGAAGAGGGTGTGTGGCCTCATCAGACAGCCTAAACCACAGCACTTTGCATTTTCCTTACATTGTTCTTTCTTATGTGGGACTCAGTGCACTGCCCACAAGGCCCTAGCTCATTTATCTTCCTGCAGTTGTATTTCATTATGGGAAGGACATTTCAAGGGAGATTTCCAAGTAACAGAATCCAAAAGATATACCTCCAAATCATTCTTTCCTCCACACCTACCTTGTTCAGGCTTTATAACATTATCCATTTCCATTCAACACCAACACCAGGAAAATGAAACAGAGTATAAAGTTCCTTTCATTGTTTTCACCCTAATTTTCCCTTAGGGAGAGTTTTCTGCTCTTTCTTCAGTAGCCTCAATCCCAAAAATTGGTTTCCGTGGACTTTGTTTGCACAGCACGTCTTACTCTAAAACATAAGCTATCCACCAGTGGCCGAACACCGGTTGTGGTAGCTTTGCGTGCTAAACACAAGCACTAGTAGGGTGGGAGTTGGGCAGTTTGGGGTGCACGGGTCCTGTGGGGAAGCAGGTCCTCTTCCACTGGAGGAGCTCACATTACTCACACCCTGTGGTAGAAGATTGCCTGGAAGTCCAAGCCATGTCTCCCATTCAGCCCTGCTTCTTCTTCCTTGGATAGTCCCTAGGAAAGACAAACAGCATACTGCCACAGGCCCACCAGTGGTGGCTCTTCACATGAGAAGACATGAAAACCAGTCTGTCTCCACACCTGCTTGCCTCCACTGTGCCTCAAAATTTGCAGCTAGAGAGTCTTTCCTCCTTTTTTCTTTCTTTTCTTTCCTTTTTTTTTCTTTTGGTACTGGGGTTTGAACTCAGGGGCACTCAACCACTGAGCCAAATCCCCAGCCCTTTTTTCCTATTTCATTTAGAGGCAAGGTCTCACTGAGTTGCTTAGTGCCTCACTAAGTTGCTGAGGTTGGCTTGGAACTCTTGATCCTCCGGCCTTAGCTTCCCAAGCTGCTGGGATTACAGGCATGCACCACCACACCCGGCAATTCTTTCCTTCTTAAAATTTAAAAATGAAATGTTTAAAATATGCAAAAGATAATGAACTAATATAATAGACACTGAAATTAAACTGCTGTTAACACTTTACGATATTCACATCCTCCCCCCCCCTCATTCTTTTCTTTTCTATATTATTATACTGAGGGCCTCATGCATGTGTATTCTATGGAGCTATGCTCCCAGCCCTGAAATCCCTCTCTTAACACAAGAACCATTGAATTCTGCAGAATCTTTAACCTTGGTCTCCTTGATGTGTCTCTGTTCCCAGAGATGCCACTATCCTGGAAGGTTTCTATCACTTCTCAGCATTTTTTTTTGCTTTGTCTATATTTATGGAATCAGGCTGCACATATTTGCAGCTTCCTTTTCTGAACTCACTGTATTGTGTTGATTGAGATACTGCCCTATAGTATCCAATTCCTAAATACACTACAATTTATTCATCATTTGTTGTTGATTAGACATATATGCTTGTTGTTTTGTGCACTGGTCTTATACTTTGGTGAATTCTTACCATTTCTGATTCTTGGTCGATATTTTTTTTTCAGGTCTTCATACATGTACTTTGGATGATGATGTCCATCACATTCCACCATCCATGTTAACCCCCTGCTCCCTCCCTTCCACTCACACCCCTCTGTTCTATCTAGAATTCCTCTATTCCTCCAATGCTACCCCTCTCTACCCCACTATGAATTAGCCTCCTTATATCAGAGAAAACATTTAGCATTTGTTTTGGGGGGATTTGGCTAACTTCACTTAACATTATCTTCTCCAACGCCATCCATTTACCTGCAAATGTCGTAATTTTATTTCCTTTTAGTGCTGAGTAATATTTTATTGTGTATATATGCCATATTTTTTTTATCCATTTCATCTACTGAAGGGCATCTAGGTTGGTTCCACAGTTGAGCTATTGTGAATTGTGCTGCTATAGGCTGTGTCCCTACAATATGCTGTTTTTTTTAAGTACTTTGAGTATAGACCAAGGAGAGGGATAGCTGGGTCAAATGGTGGTTCCATTCCCAGATTTCCAAGAAATCTCCATACTGCTTTCTGTATTGGTTGCACCAACTTGCAGTCCCACCAGCAATATATGAGGGTACCTTTTCCCCGCATCCTCGCCAACATTTATTGTTGTTTGTCTTCATAATAGCTGCCATTCTGACTGGAGTGAGATGATATCTTAAAGTAGTTTTGATTTCTCTAATTGCTAGAGATGATGAACATTTTTTCATATATTTGTTGATTGATTGTATATCCTCTTCTGAGAAGTGTCGGTTCAGGTCCTTGGCCCATTTATTGATTGGGTTACTTGGTTGTTTTTCTTTTCTTTTTTTTTTTTTTTGGTACTTAGCTTTTCGAGTTCTTTATATATCCTAGAGATTAGTGCTCTATCTGATGTGTGAAGGGTAAAAATTTGCTCCCAAGATGTAGGCTCTCTATTCAACTCACAGATTGTTTCTTTTGCTCAGAAGAACTTGGTCGATATTTTAATTTTCTAGGCTAACAATTGTTTTATCCATGATAATGATGGACTTTTTCTTCCTTTCAAATCTTTTTCTTTTTTTAAATTTTTTATTGGTTGTTCAAAACATTACAAAGCTCTTGACATATCATATTTCATACATTAGATTCAAGTGGGTTATGAACTCCCATTTTTACCCCAAATACAGATTGCAGAATCAAATCTTTTTCTTTTATTTTCTTTTTCATGTAAGTACCATGTTGAACAGAATTAGCAATAGCAGGCATCATGGTCTTGTTTCTGATTTTCAAGACAGTATTTCTTAGGTAGAACTATTGAATAGGATTTTGCTGTGGATGTTTAGTGGATGCTTTCTATAAGATGGAAGAAATTCCCTTCAATTCTCAGTTATTAAGGTTTTTTTTAATCAAAAGTGAGAGTTGATTTTTAAAATGCTATTTTTCTATCACTGAGATGATAATAGGTTATATTACTCTAATTTTTAACATGGTTAATTACGTTAATAATGTTTTAAATGAACTATTCTTAAATTCCTGTGATTAATTCAACATGGTCACAATTTATTTTTCTAATGCATTAGTGGAATTTGGCTTGAGAATGTTTTATTTAGTTTTTTTATGTCTATTTATAAATGAGATTGGTCCCTAATTTCCCTGTCTTTAACTTACATGATTTTGATCTCAAAGTTGATAGTTTTCCCTCTTTGTTTTCTGAAGAGGTTTTTATAAGGCAGAAATTGCTTTTTTCTTAAATATTTGCTAGAATTTATTGTGAAACTATCTGAGCAAAGTGTTTTTGTTGCTGTTATTTTTGTTTGTATTATAGATAGATTTATAAACCACCAATGTACTTTCACTGATAGTTTTAGGACTATTCTTACAATCTTTTCATTCACTTGATAATTTATATGTTGGCTAGGTTTTCACACATATTGACATAAAGTTAATCATGATCATTTCATAATTTAAAATATATATATATATATATATATATAGTAAAATAAATTCTCAGTTTTTTATTTCTATTGTTTTGGTTTCATGTTTTTTATTTTATCAATATTACCTAAGGATTGTCTACTAGAACCAACTTTTAAAATCATTTTTATTTTTCTTGATTTATTAATTTTTGTGCTCTTTTTCCTTTTTCTGCTTCCAATAGATTGACCCCTTTGCTCTTTTATAACTTTTTTTGAGTTTGACTCTTATTTCAATTATCTCAGCATTTTTAATTTTAAATATACATCACTGGTGATATGCAAAAAAATAGGGGAGTGTCTGTACTTTAAAAAAATAGTGTGCTACTTTCTTACTTGCTAAAATGTAGGAATATAGTAACTATCACACCAAACAGTCATGGGTGGTATTATTTATGATAAGGCAAGCAATAAACTACAAGAAAAAAAGTTCAATCAGTTTGCAAAGAATTTGTGATTCGAGACATCTCCTAGAAACAAACAAAAAGATACAATCAATTTTTTTAAAAATAAGTATCATACATGAAGAGTAATTTGGCTATTGCTCCAGTTTGATTAAAGAGATTAAATTCCCTAATTTTCAGAGGTAAGAGTTTACAAATGTACATTGAGCAAAGGTTGCTAATCATGTTCTTCAAATCTCTGTGGTATTACTTTTTCTTTTTTGCCTAATTGAGCTATGCATTTTTAGAAAGGTGTATTAAAATGTATTGGTCAATACTTCTTTATGGTGCTGGCAATAGTCACATTATACATCTCCAGTGTAAATCATTGGTGCAATTCAGCTCTGCATTACTATATACTACTCATGAATTATTCCTCTAGTTATTAAAGAATGACTATCTCCAAAAAATGTCTTTTCCTTAAATCCTTTTTGGCTGGTATCTATATGGCCATCCTGGCTCTCTCTTAGTTATTATTTCACTTGGCATGGATTTTTCCCTACCTTTGTTTCCAACCTGGAGCTGTCATTAATACTCTTTCCCTCATCTCAGGCTGTTCCTTTCCTGGTTCACGCTTCAGCACCAAGGTCTTTCATAGTCTGGGGTTCTGTAAATGTTCACATGACACATGCATCCAAGTATCCAGATTGAAGCTAGAAGCTTTTAGAAATGTTTGGTTGCTCACAAAACCAAGTTAGAGTCTCCGGGTCTGCACCTAGAGATAGGGGATTGAACCACAGGAGCTCTGCCGGCATCTGCCAGCCTAGAGAATCTACATACAGCTAGTGCTTAGTGGCCAGACTAGACCCAGGAAGATCCTGCTCTAAAGCATCAGCACACACAGTTCTTCTGCCTCCTGATATTTATAGCTCCATGTAGGTGGAGAAGATGTTCCTTGGAACAGAAAGAGAAGGTCTCAGCCCAGGGGATTCACTGTAAACCACTGTGTGGCTGATCCAGTTTCTTGCTCCAGAGGATGCTGTCACCCAGGTCTCTGCTTCTGGCCATGGAGATGGGATGAAGGCAGAGCGTCTGATGACAGGCCCTGCTCAAGCTGGAGATCCACAGCTGTCTGTCTTCATGTAGGGCTCTTCATGAAATGAGGAGCCAGAAATGATTTTCCTCAATTTTTCCAAAACATCCACACAACAGTGAGGGTCCTGAGGCTCTTGAAAAACCCTACCCGTCTCAGGTCTCCAGAAGAAAAGAATTTCATATTCCACAAAGTAAGAACCATGCATGCATCTGGAGGAACAAAGATGGGCCATCCCTGGCCTTCAGTAGTGGGAGGGAACGGTGGCTCAGCTCCATGGGAAGAGCCCCATCAATCAGGAGCTGGGAGTCTGGAGAAGCATTAGTCAGTCTCTAGGTGTGGGTTTTAGGAGAAAATGGCCCTAGGAAAACATTCCTAGGAAGCAGGGTACACCACAGTTCTAGTCCTGGATTGGCCATTTCTTTTACTCGGGCCTCAGTTTCTTGATTTGTAAAACCGGGGGGGGGGTACCAGATCAGAATTTTCCAAACTCCATTTATTTAGTGTCACTTTGATACTTTCTGGACATTTTCACATACTAACTTCAAGATTATTGACATTCCTCTTTAAATCCACTAACATGGTTTTCCTTACTACTTGCTCTGTTTTAATCAATACATTTTATAGACTAAAGGGTTTGCTATGATACTTGTAGAATTTTTTCTGAGACACTTGGAACTGAATATACAAGTAATGGTCATTTTTGAAGTCAGTATAGCCCCTGAAATCTCCTTGCATGCCATCAGGGATAAACATCTCATACCTGAAAATGTTGGGATGATCTCTAGATTTCTGTCTAATTCCAAAGAGTCTATGTTTCCATGAAATATGATCCATGTCCCCGAGGCTCCAAATAAATCAGGTAGGAGGACAGGAGGAGCATCCAGTGGTGAGCCCCAGAATCTACATGGTTCTTCACTTCTTCAGTTCATTGGTTGTTAGTTTGTTTCCTAGAGACTCTGAGAAGGCTCTAGGTGGTTGAGAGCACAGACCAAGAGAGCCCAAGCTCACACCTAGGTGCCAAACCAGGTTGACGTATGGTAAGTCCAAACAAGGCATAAAACCATAACCCACGCAGGGGCTGAGATATGGAGAGTCCAGCTTGGTGAACACATAGGTCTGGAGACAACATTCATCACTACCCAGTTATGCATTCTGCTTGTTCCCCCTCCTCCAAGTGGTACTAATCCCAGATGTATTTGGTGTTGACATTCCACTAACTTAGAGCTTGATCCTTAGTCAAGCCCTCATGCAGCGGACATGTCATCCTGACCTTCAGAGAGGGGCTCTGTGGGCCGTTCAGTCACTGGTCATTTTCAGAGCTGGGGACATGTGTGGTCTCATGTATTACTATGCAAACAAGGATTTTTAGTGACAGTGATGTTATCATAAGCATTTTGAATCCACTCAGAGAGAGTGGATTCAAAATGCTTATGATAATACCTATAAATGCATTCTGACATAGATCCATTTGGTAGTTGTCATTTGATTTGGGTCCTCCTGTCGAATTTTGTCTGGTGTGGACCAGTTGGACCACAATTAGTTAAGGAACATTGAAGACCTTATATCTTGGCACAGAAGAAAAAAGAGTGGCCTAGAATTAGGACATCTGCATAAGGATTAAAGTTTGGGCTCTGTGTGACTCTGGAAATGTCACTTATAGGACCATGAATAGTAATAATACAGACTTTATTAATTTTCTAGGAATGTTGGAATTTTATGTTATTGTCTGCTCACTAATCCTGCTTGAGAACAGACTCATGATTTTGAGACCTGACAGAAAGGAAACCAGGGGTCTATAGAACCTGAAATTCCAGGGTGACAGTAGCAAGGGTATTGGTAATGCAGGACCAAATCTTTGTGGTATTGTCAGGCTGTGAAGGCTGGGTGGAGGGACACATCTAATCACAGTGTCAGGACAGAGCCCAAGTCTGTCTCTTCTAAATAGGGCAACTATAATGTATTGTCCAAACTCGGACACTTTGAGAGTGAAAGCAGACTGGGCAATTGTATAAACCAGGCCCGTCCTAACCATATGTTGAGGAAATAGTTGAAGGTGTTTTCCCTTCGTATCTATGTAGAGTTTGGTAGAAATATAAGAAAATCCATGCTGGACCAGCCTGGTGTCCTGCGGAAATGAAAGAATCAAAATGCAGAGTGTCCAGTGATCTGCTGCCTTTACCTCCTCAGTCTTAGACCTAAGACCTAAGATGCCATTCAACTCAAAGCTCCTAGGAAGCAAGAAAAGATTCTTAAAGCCTTGACCTCAGGCCCTGCACGCCTCCAACGCTGGTGTCAGAGTCATTTGAATGAGTGAGATAAAATGACCCACAATGAAGCCACTTCCCCAAAGGCTTAATTCGTGAAGTCTCAGATTTGTAAGCTTTTCTCAGTGATGAGGTCAGAGATGCCCCCAATATTAGCTGGCTTCAGTGCGGGGTCGAGAGTCCAGCTTTGAGGCCTAAGCACTCCCAAAGAGAAGGTCTGAGCAGCCTTCAAATCAGTTTGGAGTCAGCCAGGAAGTGCGGATGTCAGGCTAGCCTGAGGCAGACCACAGAGACCTCTCCTTACAACAGCTTCCTAACACACAGTGACTTCCAGAAACCTCAGAAAGCAAGGGCCCAGGACAATTTACCAGTTCACCAAGCCCAGCTCCTTTTTCCTTCTGGGCATTTTATTTCCAATCTTGCTTTCAGTCAGATGGAACCATGTGACAAGAGTGCACTCAAGACCAGTATCCAGAGTGGAATTAAGAAGTGTTGTAAACCTTTAAGAGGTGGGGCCTCATGGGTGATCCTTAGGTCCTTCAGTGTGCCCTCGAAGGGAATTATGGGGCTCTGGCCTGTCTTCTTGCTCTCTCTGCTCTGGTTCAGATGTGACCCACCCTAATGTGCTTTCATCCATTGCCTCCATCAGAGGCCAAACCAATGAGGCTACTTGATCTAGGACTGTGAACCTACAATACTGTGAACTGAATGAACCTTTTCTCTTTGCAAGTTACTAGCCTCAGTTATTTCACTGTAGTAATGCAAATCTGCCAAATACATTGTGTTAAGCACTGAGCAATATTTTGGGTTTTTTGGTACCATCTCTCCTCTCCAGGATACAATGCTAAATCTTTCAGATTAGCTAAAACCAAAGCAATAAGGAGGAAAACCTAATGTTGAATTAAAACAGTATGGGGATTGCTCATGGTTATGGATTTCAGATTTTTCTGTGTCCTCATGAGGGGGTACAGCATGAGGCAAGGAAACTTTTGACCTATTTTCCCAGCCAGGCCTGCTCAAAGGATTCAGAGATTCAAACCCGCCTGCATTCCCAGTTTTTCTTTCTCTGTCAAGTGGGATGGATTGATGCCTCCCAAACCACAGAGTCCAGGCTGGGAGAAGGTCCTCCTCATTGCTTACTTAATCCCTGCCCAGCAGTGGTGCTGCTGACAAACTTTTCCATAATGATCCCTAAAATTTTCTGAATGACCAGTTAACACATCTCACTGTTTCCCAGCTCTTCCAATGAGGAAGTGCTTCCACTTGTCTGACCTAAATCTCTCTTCTGATGAAAGAAGCTCTTTCACTCCTGTCTGTCCTTGGGGAGGACGCACTCACATTCTCATCTCTAGACATTTGCTGTCACCCCACCCCTGGCCCAGATCCAGCAGGATCCCTGCTTGCCCTATTTCTAGGCCATGACTTCCCCTCCCCCAGTGCCTACCTGGGCAAGAAGCAGTCACCGCGCTTCGGAGCAGGCACAGGGGGAGCCAGGCAGGCAGCCTCCAAGCTCTCAGCTTCTGCCTCTCCTTGGACATTGCTTCGCTGGTCCAGATGGTGAGCCGGGTAAACAAGAAGTCCCTGTTCTCAGTCAGCATGTCAGCAAGCCTCTTGCTCCCAGGCATCTGCCGAGCTGGGGGTATGATCTCCGTTTATAATTTGGACCTCCTCAGCGTGCCAGAAATGCCCTTTGAGTAAACACTCACCGCGCTTCCTCCAGGGAGAAGGATGCATCGACAGGGCCACGAGCACCTTGCTCCTAATAGCAGAGAAAATGTCACTCTGCCTCCCTAACTCCAGCTCAACAACAACCAAGATCCCTGACATGCAGGGAGACACCCAATTGATTCACCTGCCGACTCATCTACTCATCCCCTTTGGCTCTGCCACTTACTAGCTGTGCGATGATAAGCAAAGCACTCAACCTCTCTGTGCATCTGTTCTCTTGAATTATGAACACCACAAGATTCTCCCCTTGCCACTAGGTCTTGAAAAAATATATGTGAAAAATCTCTTCCTGAGGGATGGCCAGGCCTCTCTACAAGCATTAATTTTCCTTTTCCCTGTTCCACCCCAGTGCAATCCCCTGACATTATCTGTTGTCCCAACAAGAGGTGGTAAGGACCCTACATCAGTCTTTGGCTTCAATGTCAGGGGATTGCCTTGAGCAGGTTCTCTGCTGGCTGGTGTTAAGCACCTCCCTCCAACTCCCTCCTACGCTTCTCATCTGTTTGCTCTTGATACTCCAGTGACTGCTCGCTCAGGATCACCTACCTGCTCTGCCTCTGACCTCTGACCCCTAACCTCTGCTTCTCCACCCCTGGCCTTGCTCTCATGTCGGTACCTACCTGGGGAGGGATGCTGCTGTTCCATCACCCACAGTCTCCATATCTGGGCTCCCAACTTATGTCAGCGAATGATCAAATTAATGACTGAATGGATGAACAAATGAATATAAACATTATGGAAACTGAAAAATGATATATAACCTTCTCGCAGACTGGCCAGCCTTGAATCCTCAGACTTCATCCATCACTGTAGGGGATTTGTACTCACTATTTAAAATATTCTATGACATTATTTTTCTAGTTCTAGTAGGAGGTTGTGGCTGACACATATGTCTTAAAAGTCAGAGGAAAATTTTGCCACCACTTGTCTTCTGAAGAGAGACCAGCCAGAGACCAAATTTTGCTCTTCTACACAGAGCTCCCATACACCAGTGGCCTGGGGGCCAAGAGGTCCGTTCCTACACCTCATGTGATTCCTGAGTCCCCAGGCTGCTGGCTGTGGCCTGGGCAATTTCCTTTGGAAAGCTGTCTCTGCATCTGCAGGAAAACATATCCAAGTCACCAGGAGGTTGCGAGCAGAGGTGTGTTGGAGCCAGCCGGTGCTGGTTTGCTGGAACTCATTGTTAAACTTTCAGGAATTCTGCAACCCGATCGACATCATGCTGGTATCTAGAAATAGGCCATAATGGGAGTACTTACCATGGGGATCTGCAAATGCTTCAAATCAGGCCTTTTTCTCCCTGAGCAGGTCGACCGTTGAACATCTACAGATACTCACTGGTTGCGCAGGTGTGTGCCCTGGCCTCTGAGCGCTTTGGGAAGCCAAAACAGCTTGGTACCTCTGTGTAGACAGAGGGACTCTCCATGGCCATTGAGCTCACAGACCAGCTCAGGGTCCCAGGTGGGTGGAAAAGAGGGCCTTCCCGGGGATACACCATGGAGGAATACGGATGGAATCTCCCCATCCAAATCTTAAACCCTGCAGTTGTTCCTAAAGTATAAACTTTCTCTTGGTATTTCCGAGCTCAAGAACATTTGATGGCCCCCCTATCGCTGCCAAGATACAGACAAAGGCTAGTCTCCTTCATGCATTACCCCATCTACCTCTCTAGTTTCCTCTGCCTCTAATCCTTCCTATACCCCTCACCCCAGTCACAGATGGAGACTGGTTTTCAAGCTGTTATGAACAGCTCTGTTGTATTCTGCTGCCTTTCCTATCCTCTACTATCCCCCAACAGTTACTAATAGGGCATTATGTAAAAATGTGGATGTGATTCTGCAATCTGTATTGGGGGTCAAATTGGGAGTTCATAACAAACTTGATCCTATTGTATGAAATATGATATGTCAAGAGCTTTGTAATGTTTTGAACAACCAATAAAAAAAGAACAGCTCTGGTTATTACCTGCTCACTCCCCATGCCCTTTCCACTGGGGGAGACCACTTTAACTTTCAAGCTCATTTTCTGGAATAAAGACCGGGAATGTCTGAAGGGCAACCAGAAATGAAAAACACGGTAGGAGGTATTGCTTCAGCTGTGGGGCTCTGGAGACACACTTCCTGTGTGTGAGCTCAGTTCCACCGCTCACCTGCTATGTGACCTCAAGAGAGTTATTTAACCTATCTGAGCCTCTTCTTTCTTGTCTGAAAATGTAAATACAAGTAATGCCTACCTTAAGGGGGTTGCTGGGAGGATGAAATAAGTTATTGCATGTCAAGGGCTCTGTACAGTATGGGGTACAGAGCTAGCATTCAGTAAATATGAACTGCTCTTATCATCATCATCACTGTCATTATTATTCCCAGCCTCAAGTCATCATCACAATTGAGATTCCCAGAAGCATAGGAAGTCTTTGCTCATGCATTGCTTTGTGTTTTGGTTTCCTGGAATTCTCTTCAGACCAAGAAAGGTTCTGGAAATAAGTCAGTGCTATCCGTCTTCACCCCCAGCACTGCTGAGGACAGGCTTTGAAGTCTCCTGGAGCCCCACGAGCAGTTCTGACTTTCCAAATCCCTTATCAAAGCCCCACACTATGAGCAGATAAATAAACTAATAGTCAAGTAAGATCATTACTTTGGAAACATACAAAGGCAGAAGGAATGTTCTACAAATGAGGCTCCATCCAGAGCTCTTCCACCTTGCACAGCTAGGTGTTAGCTCAGTCTTCTTTGCTGAAGACATCTCCTTCTAGAAGCTACACATTTTTTCCAAAATGGAAGCCCAAATGGCCAGGGCCATCTCTCCCCAGACCTTGCCAGGACAGCAGAAGTGCCCCAGAGGTGGATCACCCCAGGAGGTTTAAAACAGGGAGGGAATGTGTTATGAATATGAGAAAATGTTCTCCACATTCTAATGTACTCCTATGGTGGCTCCAGGGAGCCCCTACGGCCTGATGCATGGCAGTCAAACTCCCCAGCTTGCCATCTCCCTCCCCAGCATGACTCATCTCGAAGCATCAGTTTGAAGTTCCAGACTGGGTTCACCACAAAGCCAGACTCATCTGCACATATCTGAAGGAGAATGTAAGAGGGGAGACCCTAACAGAGCAGGGGCTTGCATGAGGCACTGACACCTACTGGGAATCATGGACTGCAGACTGGACCCACTTTCCAGCTGGGCACCTGGAACCGCAAGAGTGGGGAGGAGGGACTCGGAGTTACACTCATTCCTACTGCATCGATTGGGTGGCCTGCCCCTGGACCCACACCCACTCCTACATGGTGGAGAGTGTGAGAAGGTGTGGAAGCCAGAGGTGGGGAAGAGCCAGCGAGGTCTGCTCTTTCTCCAGGGGGTGCCAGTGGAACATTTTAAAGCAAGGAAGAGAAAGACATTCACCAGCAGCTGAAGCAGGACCAAGAAGAGCCTTGTGATGTTGCACCAGAGGCATGAGAGGAAAATGATAATCAACTGAGCACTAGCTGCCAGGGTGAATTTGGGGGGCTCATGAGGTACTCTGGCAACACTCAGAACAGTGTGGGAAGACTTTGGGTGGAACGAAGGCTTCTCTGGAACATAGCTTGACTCTACATGAGACCTGATGAGTGCCCAGGTTGGTACCCAGTCCTGGAGACAGAGGACTGGGCTGACTTCCACAACATGCCAAGTCAAATCCTGCCCCACCACTGGCTAACAGTGGCAGTGGGCCTGAGTGCCCCCCTGAGTTCTCTAGGTCTCCATTTTTTTCACCTACAATTGTACCTGCTTCTAGGGTACCTGGATTAGCAAGTACAAAGGACTTGGGGAAGCATCCAGCATAGGATTAGAGGTCTGTGCTAGCTACGTCACCACCCTACCAGCATTGTCCCAAGGTAGAAAGAAGAGCAGGAACAGCCCTGAGCCTACCCTGGACCAAATTGTTCAGGTTTGAATTCCAGTAATAACCCCCCCCACCCTCACCCCCTTCACCACCTTATTAATTGAGAGATGACAGTGGGCAATGGACTTTCTTTCTCTATGCTTTGTTCTCTCTACAAGTGAGAATAATGCTAATGATTCTCCCTTAGGGTGGTCACAGGGATTCAGCAGCCCATAAAAAAGGCTTCCATCTGATTCTCTGGAAGCACATCCTAGGTGAAAGTACTTAATAGCTTTTATGCAGCATCTGGCTGGTCTTGCTGGACTTCTTACTACTCGGTGCCAGCACCCACCTAGGTGACAATGCCGAGCCTCACTGCTGTGCTCTGCTCACACTGACCTCCCTATAGAATACTCTCTTTCTCACTTTCATCTTTCTAGACCTGCCTCAAGATCCACTTCTCCAGAACAGGGATCCCTCGCCTCTCTGACCTCTGATTCAATGTGCTCCCACACTCCTGATCATTTGGGTGTTCTCTGACCCATGCACCTGCCACTGAGGACCCACCCAGTAGGGACCCGATGAAGATATGGGAAGTAAGGTCCTAACCAAAAAAGGTCCTTTTCCTCAAGGCTCAGGTTTCAATGAGACAAAGGGGAGTGTGCATCTGAGTTGACTCAGGCAAGGACAAGCCTGAGCTCAGAGGTCTGGGGAACATAGGGAAGAAGACCTCAATAGGGGAGAGGCTTCCAGGCAATGAGGACCTGTGTTGGGTCCCAAGGAGGAGATGCCAGCCAATGGGGGAGCTGGGAGAGGGGTACTCCAACGGTGCTCATTGCCTAGGGTCCATGGAAACCACCAGACTGGGGGGCTCCAAACATCATAAATTTATTCTCTCATGTCTCTGGAGACCCGAAGTCCAAAATCATGGCATCAGCAGGGGATGCTCCCTGCAGAGGCTCATGGGAAGAATACTCCCTTGCTGCTGCCAGCTCTGGTGGCCCAGGTGTCTGTATCTTGTGTCAATCTGTCTCCCGCTCCACATGGCTTTCTCCTCTTGTGTCCCCTCTGTGAGTCTCTGATATGGATATTTGTCACCAGATGATGCAGGACAATTGCATCTCAGGATTATTAACCAAATGACATCTGCAAAGAGTCTGTATCCACATGAAGTTGTACTCACATCTCCAGGGGTCAGGATGGGGTGGCCACAATTCACAACCTACTGCACAGAGGGATCAGTGTGAGTAAGGGGATGCTGGCCAGGGGATCTCCTTGCCACCCTCCCGCAGGCACTCTGGGCCCCAGAAGCCAAGGGACCAACACTTGCCTCGTGTTGGACTTGGCCTTGGACCCGTCCTAGCCAGGAGAGCCCCTGGAGCAGGTCTTAAGTGGCCCCTTCCTCCAAACTGACTGGGCCCTTGAGGGAGCTCCAGCCCTGAGCCTGGCCCCAGCCCTGCTGGCACATGTTCCTTTCCTCCCTCAGACCTGGGCTCAGAGCTCCCTCCTTGAAGCTGGCCCTGGTTAGCCCACCTGGCCAGGAGTGGGCCTTTGCAGCCAGGAGGTTGGTTTCTGGTTCCAACTCTGCCACTCACCTGCGGAGCAACTTCAGACCCACCTGGGACTCGACGTGTCCAGACTTCCATTTCCTTCATCATAAGCATACAGAGTCCCCCTGACTTTCTTGTTGCACCACATATTGCCCCCTCCCCCATTGGTTCTTTTCAGTTATACATGACAGTGGAATCCTTTCTGACATAATTACAAAAGCATGGAGTATATCTTGTTCTAATTCAGACTCCAGCACCTCTCCTTCCCCTCCCATCTCCCTACTCCCTGCTCCCTTCCTGCTATTGATCTTTTTGCCATGGGTACATAGTTTTGTTTTTAATTAATTTCTTGTGGATGTACTCGATGGTGAGATTCACTGTGTATGTCAGATTCATTCCCCATCCTTTCTTTCCCACCCCCTTCCTTCCCTTTATTCCCCTTCGTCTAATCCCATGAACTTCTATTCTCCTCCCTCCCCCACCTTTATTGTGGGTTAATTTCTGCATACCAGAGAAAACATTTGACCTTTGGTTTGGGGGGACTGGCTTATTTTACTTGGTATGATAGTCGGGTCAGAGTGTTCTAGAAGTGGGAGCTCAGAAACGGGGGAGTCCTGGGAAACTGAAGGAAACAGGAAAAGAAGGTAAGGTGTGAATGGCAGATCGCTGTGGTCTGGGCAGATCATTGTAGGGGGCATGAGAACAGGGCTGTTAGTGCTTCTAGGAGTGCACAGAGGTCTTCCCCACTCTCTTGGCCTGTCCCCAGTGCCAAGTGCGAGTTGCCACGTCAGCTCCTACCCAAGGAGGGCGGCCTTTCCCAGGGTCCTGCCAACCCCACTGGTGACACACAGTAGCACCCCGAGCTGCACTGGTCTGAAGGGGTGTGATGGTCTGCTTGTGGCTGGTGTTCAAGATGCCCTCCCTCACCTCTTTCTCGCTGGTCACTGGAGCTCAGCAGAGGAACTAGAGGGACAGCACACCAACAACCCCAGTCATTATCAGGGCAGAACCAGGCCGTGGTCCCAGGAACCAGGTTCTAAGGAGAGAGAGAAACAAGGGTCACAGGAGTCTAACTTGTTTGGGTGCTGCCAGACTTCCTGCCAGGAGGAGCCCTCTGTCTTTCCACAACATGGCAGGCAGAGATAAGACAGGACTTTGGTTCCACAACTCTGGAATTTTCTACCCAAGCCCCTTCCCACTTGCTCCATGAAGGTCTTGTAAACCTTGACCCCCCAAATCCCATAGGCCTTTGAGTAACTAGTTAAGAGCCAGGTATGGGAGTGGGAGAAGAAAGGGCAAGGGGAGGCTCTGGGGATGACAGTGTCCCCACCTAGGACTGTCTCTGCTCAAGTTCCTCCGAGGGGACTTCCTTTTTATTTCCTTGAGTCCTCATTTTCTCTCTTCTCCAGCTTTTATGAGACCTTCCTCCAGCCAGACACAGACCTCATCCAGCCCTGGCCACCTGGGCCCACTTAGGGTCAGCTTCATGACCAACATTTTGTCCGATACTGTCCACAACCCAATGTGCTTCTGTGCAAACATGCCATGAACAGAGGAGATGGGGAAGAGATCTGAGAGCAGAAATCCAGGGCAAAGAAAAGAAAATGTGGCAAATTAAACCAATGGCCACATTCAAAGGCAATGTCATTGCAGGTTCTGGGTGACAGCCCGGCTGCTCTGAACCCAAAGCCTCGGGTGATTTGAGGGAGGGGCATGGTGGGCTCTTCCTGTGCTCCCAGCATGACAGAGCTCCTGCCCTCCCCCACCTGGGCATCTATCCTCTCCCTGCTTCGCTTAGGCATTTCCTGACCACCCTGTGATCTGCAGGCAGGCCCACCCTCCGTGCCCCAGCCTCTCCCACTTAACTCTCTTCAAAGTCCCTATGAACAGCGCTGGATGATTTGGCCTCCATAAGGGCTTTAAAAATAGACTGTGGATCCCCTGCAAAAAAAAAAAATGTCCCTGGCTAAAAATAGCTCTCAGCATCTAGGGGAGAAAAAAAGAAACTGCAGCAAAATTCAACTGGAGCAGTGACTTTCCTGTCTCTGATGTTCCGGGTCAGTTACAGCTTGGAGAAGGCTGAGCGGGAGGGTGGGGAGGAGGGTCCTTCAAGGACAAGGGAGGGATCACAATTGCAACTGGCAGCAAGTACTTCTCTCTATTCCCTGGATTTTGGTCATTGGATCCTTCCAGGTCCATGATGCAGCCAGGCAGCATGTAACAACAGCAGAGAGCAGCATGTGCCTGGGTCTGTGATGGAGAGGATGGAGGGGCCCTCGAGGTGGCAATGGGGTGCAGGGCTGCCAGGGAAGGGTGGGCCTCCTGCAGGGTCCCTAAACATGTTCATGCAGGGGGAGCTTTAGGGCAGCCCAGATCTGATGCTGGAAGTACCTGCCATCCAGGCAGCAGTGGACTGCCAAGGGGCAAGGGAGACACTGTGCACCAAAGAGCTGCTGCTTCTTCACTCAGCAGGGCAAAGAAGCCTCTGAGAATTGGACTCTAGGCTAGCCTGAATTTACAGCCAGGGCTGGATTGCAGGGGAGGGGAGAATACAGGGAAGGGGCACCCCATGGTCTTTTGTATAAGATCCTTTCCGAGGCCAACAGTGAGGTGGGCTGTCTGGGAGATAAGAACAGCATGAAGACCTGGTTTTGTTTATTAAAAAAGCTCTAGGAATGTTTGGGATGGCACCTGAGAGATTCCAAGCACAGACACATATACACATGCAATGCATACAGACGAAAATACATTTTATACACACACATGCACACGCACACTCAGATACAGATGCACATATATACATACTCACACACTTGCTCACATACATACTGCACACCTACACATACATACATGCTTATATACATGCACAGATACACACCCATACACACTTTTCATTTACAATCATAAAAGAAGCAGGCTGCTCACTTGCTCAGGTGAAAGTAACAGTGAATGGGAGAAACACAGGCTGCAGCTAGAGCAGAAAACTCTGTCCCTCTTTTGAGGTGTCAAGGGGCTCTGAGCAAGAGCTTTGCTTGCATTGGTCACAGGGCCAAGAGAATGCTAATACTCAAGTAGAGAATGCACTAGGGGTCAAAGGGCAGCTCCCTGGGAGAGGCATGAGTGTTCTGTGTGCACCAAGTCTCCAAACTAAATTTTCACAGCTGGTGTTTTGCTGCCATTATTTGCCACAGAGGTCGTTCACCCCATGCACACAGAGGCAAGCGCCACACACACACACACACACACACGTACATACACACACACACACACACACACACACACACTCATGTTGTGGAAATGTTTTCTTCAAGTGAATTAGCATTCAAAATACACATCAGGCTCACCAAGGATCCCATATGTATTACCTGGACTCATTCATATCTTCTCTCTAAAACCACTAGACACATGCCAAGAAAGGGGGAAAGGGATTCTCAATGAATGAATTGCAAATCCCTTTCAAATAATCTGGGAAAGGTTGAAGTTATTTCCAAAGCCCATGCATACTCTGGGGAAGACAGAGCCTCATGTGTGAGCAAGAGGGCTGTCATAGAACATTAGGAGGCGAGCTCCTGGTCAGCGGGCACTGCATCAGCTTCTCCATCCACCGTGGTGCTCAGAACACGCCTGTCCCCTGAAGTGATCAGCTCACAGGGTGTACAGTGAGGACATGAGATGGCCCATAGACTGCACATCTTATCAAGTTCGGAGCAAGTAAAACGCCCTCTTGGTATTTTGTCTTCTTAGCCTCGAGGTCAGCCTTACTCGGTGGGTCCTCTGCTTCCAAAATAATTCCTGGACCTTCCCTCCCACCCCCACCCCCAGGGGAGAACATGATGATCAGCAGCACGACACGCGGGGTTGACAGGAGACCCTGGGGCATTACCCTTCCACAACACACCTGGGCAGGAAACATTCTGGTCCAGCCGGCCCGGCCCTCCCCACTGTCTTCCTGTGCCACCTCCTTTCTCCCTCTCCTTCACTTACTCCATCTGCAAGGTGGGCATAGCGATGGTCTCTCTTCTCATGCCACCCGTCATGCGTTGCATAATGAGACTAATGTGCAGCACTTTGAAACCAGATGACTTGGGAAATAAACAACCCCCTCCCCGCCAAGCCTGTGGCTCTGGATGGTGTCTCCGCACCAGATTGCGGCAGTGAGCTGGGTCCCAGCACGCAGCTTTGCAGTATTTTCTGGAGGCTTTGCTCACAGGCGCCCCAGTACTTGTCCTCTTCTCGTACCCTTCCACCTGGAAAGAAATGGCCCTGGCTTCCCCTAGCGGCCAGAAGCTTATGGCGCTGATCTGGGATGTTTCCCATTGTAGTGGTAATTAGCCACTAGTTCAGTGGCAGCCACACTCTCCTCTGTTTCTTTGGAGACTTAACTATATTCTCACCTATTGCATTGACTGTTGCCTATAAGCTCAAAATGAAAAAAAAAAATTCCAGGTTATTATTTTAGAGGCCACTGCCCTATACAGTGCAGTAGATGACAACCTGTGTGTTCCCCTGACCTACAGTGCCAGCTCTGCCTGGGAGGTTGATAGAATTTTCATTCTTGGTCCCCTTCTCATCCCTACTCAATTGTTACCTCTTGGGGTTGGAGCCCAGGAATCTGCGTCTTAATAGTTCTCTAGAGGATTCTGATCCACAACAAAGAATGGGAACAACTGGTCTAGACCAAGCATCCATGGTATTTTGTTCCTATTAATCTCCAGAAACCTCATTTTATTATTAAAGAGCTGCACAAAAAGACTGTCAAAGACACTGCTTCCTTATTCCAATCAGTAATAAGCAATAATGCATTAAAGACCTTCCAGGAGCCCAAAAGACCTTCCAGGTTTGTCTCTGGATCCCTCATGTCATTAAATGGAGTCTGGGTTATTCAGGCATCTTTGGAAGGAAAAGCTTGGAAATTAAAAGTGAGAACCCAGCCTGGGAGGCCACTTCAAAGAATCCCCATCACTTGGCACCAGCCCACTGAAGAAACCAGAGGCCCCCAAAGAAACTAGAGAGCAGGCAGGTTGAATCAGAAAGCCTAAACTTTGGCTCTGTTTTCAGACTTTTCCAGTTTATTGCTATGGAATGCATTGATTGCTTTCAACACTGTTAAGCAAGGCAAGGCTCAGGATCAGTTGACTGGTTCCAAGAGGGTAATTTTATTTTTAAAAGATATTTATGTAGGGAGCAGGGCATGTTTAATAGATTCCAATTTCCAGAAAACTAGTGACCAAAGGGCCTCAATACAGAAGAACAAAGTGAACATACCACTGTCACAGAAAGGATTTTGAATCAACTCCCTGCTTGACAAGGGGGAAACTGAGTCCCAGAGTAGACGTGCACTGGTGGGGACAAAGTTGTGCACAGGGTCACCTTTCAGTCTGTCTCCAGGTACTTTCAACTGATTCCAGGTCCAGTTACCAGGTAACAGTTCTAAATCATTCCACCTGATTCTTAGTCTGGTGGGAGGCCAGAAAATCTCTGTGACCAACTGGTATTTGAACTGGAAAAATCATTTTTCTAAAAGACACCTGATCTCTTTGCTGTGTCATCTCCTGGTCCCTATAGATAATACCCTTCCACAGAGAGAAAACTGGGCCAAAGTCCCCAGGACGTCAATTCTCTGTGTGGAGTTTCCAAGGCAGTTTCCTTCAGTTTCCGGCTGCTCTATTGCCCCTTCCAGGAGATTGGGGACACCCCACAGGGTCTACCCCACAAAGGCTCTTGAGATTGCCCACCTGCTTTCACAAGCCAGGGATCAGAGAGCCTGTAACATCTGCACAGGAATAACCCTTCCAGGGGCAGCTCATTGTCCACGTTATCTCTAGGCATCCACCACAGCATGGCTGGCTGCTCCTCTCTGCCAGGGAGAGCAACCAATAGGCCTAGAGGAAGGGCAGTACAGACTGTCAGCCCACAACAGATTTCCACAACACCTTTGGTTGGTCCTTCCAACAGAGGGCCATGACAAACCCCAGGGTAGGCAGGCTCTGAGGGGCTTTGGGCAAACTGGGTGATGTTGGCTCTCTCTAGTGGCGTGTTGTGGGAAATTGAAAGTGGCTCTGTCCAGTGAAGAAGGTGCAAAGGGATCTGCTGGACATTATAGAACTGAGGAGTGTGTCGCAAAGATTGTCACACAGTCACCTCAAGTAACACGTTCAGTTTGTAAAGGAGGCTGTTTGGCTTTCTCCATCACATTGAGCATAGAAGGCCTGGCTACAGTCACTCCTGCTCTCTGACTATGGGCCCATGACAATAGCAGGTCAGCCGCCGGAGCACCAGCAGTGCTGATCCTCTGCCCAGGCAGCCTTCTCCAGCCACTGTCACACTGGGAACAAACCACCTGCACTCCTCTGTGGATTTCTTCCCTCCATTAGTTAGGGAGTGTGGTGTACAAGTCAACCAGCTGACCCCCAGCTCTGAAATGCTGTAAAACACCATGACTCCATAGCCATGATTCTAAAATGAGCTCCGACTATTGCTCATCTAAGAGGAAGCTGAAGCATTGTTCACAACCTCCTATGTTTGCCTGGAGTCTGTCAGCGAGCACCTTCATGAACATTACAGAACTTTGCTCTCACAGCCGCCGTCTGACACACCTTACCCCACAGGGATCTACAGCTCACCCTATGACCTCCTTCAGTTCTTTACTCAAATACTACCTTCTAGGGAGGATTTCTCTAAATTCCCTATTTTAACCTCCTCTCCACACTCCCCACACATTTCCTGATTTTCCTCTATTGCAGATCAACTCACATAGCACACAATAAAGTTTAGCTACTTACTGCATCAATTGCCTGTCTCTCCCCACCAGAACCTAGCCTTCTTGATCCTGGTATTTATTTAGTGAATCTCTGGTACCCAGAAAAATGCCCAGCACATAGTCAGTACTCAATAAACACTTATTGAATGAACCAACAAACAAATGTCAGACACATTTTGAGAAGTAGGCCTTCAGAGTAGGAAGGGTAGCCTGTTGAAATGGTGTGTGTGTGTGTGTGTGTGTGTGTGTGTGTGTGAGAGAGAGAGAGAGAGAGAGAGAGAGAGAGAGAGGGAGAGACAAAGTGTGTGTGTGTGTGTGTGTGCGTGCATGTGCGTTTCAGGGATGTTTGACAACCACCTTCACTTGGATTCAACAATTTGTGAGCACTTGATTATTTGTATACATGTTTTAAACTTATCTATTAACCAGAGTCAATCCTTCATTTGTTCTCTTGCTCAGGAATTCACCAGACACTTATGAGGGAAGTTGGGTATCAGGCGCTCTGCTAGACGTGTGGTAAACACGTGATGAAGAGCACAGTCCCTGCGGTATGAAAATGAGGGCCCAGCACTTGGAACAGAACTGAGAGGGCCTCAGCCTTGACTCAAACGGAACACAGCAACATCTAATTGAAAACTAAACCCAGTGCAAAAAATTCATCCTAATGTGTTTTGCCACCAACAGGAAAAGACATTTGGATGAGTGGCTACAAATGGGAATGTCCCCCGTCAGAGATCCCGGAAGAGTGTAGGACTGGTTGTTAAGGGCCTTCCTAGAAGTAAGACTGCGCTCCTTCCAGTGAGGACAATCAAGGGTGAGCAACTGTCAACGATGAGAGGGAGCAACGTGGGTGACTAGAAAGGCTGCCCTCTCTGAACACAGGAAACCCTGTGCACGGTGTCCCCCCAGGTCTGAGAGGGCACGTGAGAGACAACTCTAACCTTGATATTTGTCTAATCCTGTAGAGGTAAGGGGCAGATAACTCCTGACATGGCTGATCTACCTTGCCTTCTTGAAAAATGTCCCCTCTCTATAGTGACCTGCAGAGGGGGATCAAGCCCTTTCTCTGCAGGTGCCCAGCACATGCTCACATGTACTGACGACAGCTGGAAAGCTGGTCAGGGGACCTGGCCTCTTGGCTATCTGCCCGCTTTTGTTGAAACCCCTTGACGTGTCAGCTGGACTCGGCAGTTGATGTTTTCACGCAGCGTAACACACAGCCTCGGAGACTCTGCCATTTATTTATTTGTTACTTTTCCACAGCCACCTGCTCCTGGGTGGGTCTGCGGCTCTGCCATGCACTTTCCGGAATCTCCAGTCCTCCCCATACCTTGTCTCTTTTGACCACACCACCAGCTTTCACCCTCCTCCTCACAGCCTCACCCCAACCTTCTGGGCCCCATCTTTGACTCCAGGGGGTTCGATCTCAAGGTTTTCTGTCCTGGTTGCTGCTTGTGCAAGGCCTCAAGAGGGCCATCAGGCAGGGTCATCCAAGGAAGGGTCTCGTCTTCCAGGGAAGTTGAGGGTTCAGGTCTTCTCTGACCAGCCACTACCACAAATGTATGCATCAGTCTCCTTTCCAGGACCACCGTGCCCACATTTTCCCTGCCAGGAAGGAAGGAGAACAAAGGGAAGTGCAGTTAGTGACATGATGGAGGGACAGACGAGGACGCCACCAAGAAACATGAGGATTCAGCTTCTTTCCTGGCTCGTCGGTAGTGGCACTGTGTCCCCATGCCCCCCATCAGAACCTTGTTCCTGGGCTCCCCAGTTTGCTCAGACCATCCTCCCACCACCCACTTGGACCCAACAACTCACCAGCAGCTACTGGACATGCGGCCTGAAGCCATTTCTGCATGACTTGTCTTTCTACACTGCTGTCCTTAATTCTCTACCTTGAATAGTCCCTTAATCCCCCGAGAATCAAGTCCAAGCAATCTGCTTGCCTTCCAGACTGCCAAAGTGCTGCCTTCCATAATCCACCCAGCTGGTCTCCCTCTAACACTTCTGGTCATCTACTTACACCTCAGGGGGACATCTCTGATCCTCAACAGGCATTCAAGTAAGGAATAACCCTCCTTCCCTGGAAGAGTCCTTGCAACGGCCTGGCTCCTCCCTTATCCCACTCCCCAGAGTGCTTCTGTTTCCCATGCCTACCTTCCTCAGTCCTCCCATCCAGACCCAGTGAAACCCCACCACCCTCATGAGCCTCTCCCGCCATCTCAAGGATGAGTGATCTCTCCCTCTTCTCTGATTTCCTGCTGCTTTACTGTGTGTTCATTCTCATGACACAGTGTGGTTGGTTTCTATTGGAAAGTGAGTGAAATATTCAGCTCAAAGTGTCTGGTGCCTGCCTCTACCAGGCCCTGGGTACGGAACTCCTCATTTGTCAACCCTGAGGAGATGCGTGTGTCTCTGTCACTAGCACAGAGCACTTCAAGAGCAGGCCCGTGGTTGTCTAAACACAAACCAACCAACATCACCTGCAGCTCTGTTTCTGCATGTGTGAAAACGGGCATGACAATGACATGGTTGTTCCAAGTGTATAGAGCTAGCCCAAGATCCAGGTGTTTGTGAAACTGCTTTGGGAAAAGTGAAGAATCACAAGAACTCCAGGTGATGTTATTATCATGCGTATGCCGTGGACTCCTGCAGGATGAAAATATCTAATACTTGTAATTTCAATTAATTGGGAGCCTGCCCAAGGGTCCCACATCTGGAGGGACCTCACTGAAGCATGAATTGAAGGCAAGAGCAGATGGCCTGCGTGGACTAAGAGTTGCTGACCTTCTAGCCATGAAAGGACAAGGATATCACCCAGTGCTTTCAACTGGCCTCACCAATAGGCAGCAGCTCCTACACAGGGGTTACAAACAAACAGGAGCCAGGCACAGTGGTAAAAGCCTGTAATCCTAGAGGCTCTGGAGGCTTGGGAGGCTGAGGCAGCCTCAGCAACAGCGAGGCACTAAGCAACTCAGTGAGACCCTGTCTCTAAATAAAATACAAAATAGGGCTGAGGATGTGGCTCAGTGGTTGAGTGAGTCCAATCTCCAGTACCAATAAAATAGAAAAGAAAGAAAAAAAAAGATGGATGGGGGAGGGGTCCTTCCTAAAGCCCCACAAAAATAACAGTAACAAAATAATTTTCAAAGAGGAAGGTAGAGGTGAAGTAATAAAGAAAATAAAAATCAGGAGAGTAGATGATGGAAGGAACAGCATTGAACTTGGAAGGCCAAGATTTAGGCCATGCCATTGAAATAGAAGTTGATTAACTCCAGGGAACCCACAGATGCTCAGAGTTGGAGATAACCCAGTACAACAGAAGCAGGGTCAAAAAATGATCACACTGAGACACACCCTTCCAGCTCTCCTCCACCATCTCAGAAAGCCACGCTGCTACGCATTCACTAACCTATCAAAAGATGAGATGTTTATTGCAGAGAAACTGGATCAGAAGGGCTGGAGTTGGGAACAGCTGTCACTGTGTAAGACAGGCTGGGGTGGTGCACTGAAAATAGGGGGCTTAAGGTTGTGATGTGAAAGACCACGTGCTCAGTGGTGAGACAGTCTGCCACCTTCCTTGCTCTGCTCCCAGAACAGTATCAGACAGACAGTATCTTTCCTGGAGGAAACAAAGAGTTCCAAAAGAGAAGGACCTACAGCCATTGGTTCCCAGAAGTCCCCAGTAAGACGTCCTGATCCAGCTTCAGCACCTTGCAGTGAGCTCACCACTCAACAAACCCAGACTCAGAGCCACCAACCAGCTTATTAGCACTCCACTCTTGAAAATAAACAGGTATCCTCATAGGACAAACATCCAAGGAAAGATTCCAACAGTTCAAAACAGAAGAGAAAAGCGGGGGAAACAGAAAATCCCAGAAGCAGAAAAATACTTGGAAAATATTCTAAATCCCCTGATAAATGAGAGAACATTTTACATATGAAACAAGAATAGACTGTCTTGAAAAAATGAACCGCCCAAGAAAAGATATTCTTAAAAATCATAAAAAATACGTTAACCAAAATTTAAATGCCAATTGAATATCTAGAAGACAATGTGGAGGAAGACTTCCAGAAATCAAGACAAAACTATCATGGAAAAGAGAAAATATAAACTTGAGAACCAGTCCAGGAGATCTGAAGTCTGATTAATAGAGTTCTAGAAAAAGAAAATGGGCAAAAAGAATGGGGGAAAATAATGAAATAATTAAAGAAAAATGTTCAACAGTTGAAAAACATGAATTCCAGACCAAGAGTGCTCACTGAACAACCATTAAAGGGGATAAAACTAGTCCTACAAAGTCCAGGACCATGAAATCTAGAAATTAGGATGGCATCAGATTTTACCAAAAGCATCACAGGGAGTTAGGTGATTGTCAACCTAAAATGCTATTCTCATCCAAGCAAGTGGTTTCCTAGTCCAGAGGTGAAGGAACGCATTGGATAAAGTCAAGTTTAAGATGAAAGTTAGCCTGGTACGTCCACATGAACTAGGAGGAGATTTACATTGCTCAGGAGACATTTACTGAACCCCCACCCTCCTTTTAGGCATCAAACAATGACAAGTATATAAAAAAATTAAGCAATAAAAAGAAGATATTTAGCGATTCCATAGGAAATGAAAAATAATTATAGCACAGAACACTAGGTGGCTCAATGAGGAATAATATTTACACAGTCATAATAAAGTGAACTGAATAGTGAGCTAATAAATATCATGACATTTATACTATAGTGGGTTGAGAAGGTCTATATAGTGGGGTGTTTGTGTATATCATGGAGAGTAATGGTGGGTGGTGTTAAAAAAGCTAAAAGCTTTCCTAGTAGGAAGTTGATTTTTTAAGACTCAAAAAATAAAAATTAAAAAGCAATGGAAGTGTATTATTAGGAAGCACAGTCACAAGTCTAGACGAAACAGCTACAGAGCTGAAGGAGATTCTATTTGGGAACACAAGAGGGCAAGTTCACAGTTGGCTAGTGGCCTTATTGAATACGTTATCTTTTAAGCTTAGACTAATATTTCAATTTAGAGGAATAACACATGAAAAATTCCCCAAACCAAAAGATACAAGTTTCCAGAATGAAAAGCCGAGCTTCTAAAGTTGCCATATTTTAGCACAAGTAAGAACACTCAGTTAAATTTGCATTTTGGATAGGCAGAGAAAAGTGTATAGTATAAGTATGTCCCAAATATTACAAACTTTATTTACAGTTTATCTGAAATTCAAATTTAATAGGCATCTTCTATCTTGTCCAGGAAGCCTATACCCAACACATCCACATGAAAGCACAGAGCCATGATTGCAAAGTACCAAGAAAAAGAGAACACATTAACACTTGAGGGGAAGGGGGGTCACCTAAAAAGAAATCAGAAAAGCATTGACATCTCATGGCAAGACCAGAAGTTAGGAAGGAGAGGAGGAAGGCCTCCAGAATTCCGAGGCAAAATGATATCCATCCTGGAATATTATATCCATCCAACCATAAATGAAATTTCAGAATTGAACAGAGGCATTGTGAGGGAAAGGTTAAAAACCCTAGTTTCTGGGACATGTGAGGAAGAGAGGGTTTGGCCTTTAATAAGGAGTGGGGTATTAGACATGTCCATATGCCAATGGAAATGATCCAGTGAGAAAGAAAAACTGATAGTATCAGAGAGAAGACAATGGAGCAGGATGAGAATGAATGAATTTTCATGCATGAATAGAGGGGCTGAGCTCAGCCAGAAAGAGTATCAGACAGAAGTATAGCAATGTTCCCAATGGGCCAATAAAAGTAAATTCTCACTTCCCGGTCTGCAGCTCTCAGCCCAGCATGTGCCTGGGCACACTCACCCGTTCCACTTTATCCCTCAATGTCCAGGGCTCAAATGGGCTTATTTCAAAGAGTCTTGCTATCCATCTTGAAAAAGAAATAACATGTGATAAACATTTCTATGCCCAATATTTAAGCTACCCTGTAAGACCTACAGGAAGAGGGGCTTCTGGAGAAGCAGAAATTCATTGATTTTTTTTTAATTGAAGAAAATAATGAACACTCCTGGCTCTACCACTTATAAGGCTAACTCTGCTTTTGAGTACCCATTTCCTTTCAAGAAAACCCAGCTGACTGCTGGAACTGAGGGCATACCCTATTCTCCAAAGAGACAATAGATTTTTAACAACTGAAAACTAAAATAACATATTACCAATGAACAACAAAGAAAACAAAAAAGATATAGCATTCAATCAAGTCTGTGAAATTCAATCTAATCTAATTCTCATTCAAATATGCTACTGTTAAGGACGTAGTGTATAAAATATAAAACTTAATTCCTAAAAGGAGAGGCCCTGGAAACAAAAAAATTAGAAGAGAAGCCTAAGGTCTATAACTCAAATCAAGAAAGGATATAAAAACCAGGACAAGAGAGCTCTTGGCTCTGCAGCGCTAATGACACTGAGGGTTCTCCTAACCTCCCACTGAAGTTCCCATTAGTGGCATCTTCAGGACAGTGCGGTTTCAACTAGCACAGGAGGAACCCTAGGAATTCTTTGGGCCCCCAACAGAAGCCAATGAGGCCCCACAATTTTTTTGTTTGCTTGGTACTGGAGATTGACCCCAGGGGCACTCTACTACTGAGCTACATCTCCAACCCATTTTTTAAATTCTTAAATTTCGAGACAGAGTCTCAGTTAGTCCCTTAGGGCTTTGCTACACTGCCAAGCTAGGCCCAAACCTCATGCCTCAGTCTCCTGAACTGCTGGGATTACAGGCATATAATACCACACCACACCTCACAGCTCCAGGGCTTTTAAGACATTGCAAAACACCATTTCCATGGATGAAATAAGAAGTAAAAAAGGAAGTGGAAGGTTGCTCAGAATTTCTTTGGCAACATATAAAAATCTTGGATTCCAGCCTACCTGTCCCAATGGCAGAAAAAATTCTTTACTAGGCTAATGTAACTTAAATAAAAATTAAACCCCTTACAAGCTTCCAACTCCCTATGCACTGGTTCTATGCTAATATCTCCTCTGGTCTCTATTTTGATGTCCTCAGTGGGTCATACCACATGCATATGCAATTTCTGTTTTTAACTCTCAATTTTATGTACAACCACAAAAGTACCTTGCTATAATCTAGTTTTAGCCCCTCCATCACACTGATGCTGCCATGGGTATCTTTTGGTCCTTTTTCATATTTGAATTTTCTGGAGCATTTCAGTGAGCAAATATTAACAGAGTACCTTCTGTATGCTAGGCACAGTTCCTGGTGTTGGAGATACAGATGTAAACAAAACAGCAATGTCCTCTTTCTTGGAGCATTCATCTTCTTAAAACCTCCCTTCCCTTTGGTATCTAGGATTCCAAATTCTTTTCACTTGCCACTTAACTGATCCCTCTCTTTGAGCTGCTGGGTAAGTTTCTCATACTCTGAAGGTTCTTTAATGAGAATATTCTCCAGGCTTCTGTGGACTCCTCCTTCACTCCCTCTACACATTTCCCCTACCTTTTTTATAGAGTCATTAAGAGTATTATTAGATGAAGAAAACAACCAGGAAACAGAACACTCTTGACAAATACTTCACTCTGTTTTTCTTTTCTTTTGGGGGTGCAGTGGGGCACTACTGGGGATAAAACCTAGGACCTCATCATACATCTCCCACTGAGCTGCACTACTAGTCTCCTTGTCTAATTTTCTAATAACCCTGTAGAACATAAGCTTTGTGAGGGTTGACTCTAACATCTGAGTAACTAGTACACTGCTTAAGACGGTAGGAATTCATTAAATATATGTTGAGTGAATAAATATGTTGAACAAAGGAATGAAAGAGTAGATTGACAAGCTGGCTTATTAATCAACCTCTGGCAAACTAGATGTGAAAATCTCTTTGATCTGACCACTATGGTGTGACATGAGGAGTGCAAGACTTTAAACACACAAAGGGAAGAAGTGAACTAAGAAGCAGGAAAAGAAGAGAAGGCAACCACAGAACCAATTCTGAATCAGCTTGGCTCCTCTCCCCCAAAGATTTGATCAAAAGAGTTTAAGGAAAAGAGGGACTTTTCCCACCTCCGGGAGAGCAGTATGAGAGAGAAATGTGATTGCTCCCTTACAGTCTGTCAAGAAGGACACTTCCCCAAATTAAAACCCAGTGGTTTTTTTAATGAAGACTATGAAGAACATCCCAACAAACACTGTTTATTTCATCTATGCTAATCTATATTTCTCTTTCTTAAACACCTTGATTCTTCCCTAGGCTAATCTCATAACACCGGAAGTACTTCCTGTGAAGTTCAGAGTCTGACCCTTCACTGTATGAAACACACTCCCTATTACCCTAGGGTGGCAGTTAGGAATAAATGTATGGAGTTAGCTTTTTCATATGGTGCCTAAAAGCACTTTACTTACCTATAGGCAAAACGTGGCAAGGGATAGGGGAGAAAGGGTCTGTGAGCCACAGCAAAGACATAATGCACCAGGTCAAAGAGGAGGTACCAATTGGGCCTAGAAAAAGCAAACACAGTTCTTCAAATTATTTGCTTTCACAAGTTTTTTAATTTAACAAAAAAAAAAAAAAAACATTTTTCTTAAAACAGCATGGACAGGCACAGTGAGGCACACCTGTAATCCTAGCAGCTCAGGAGATTAAGACAGGAGGATCATGAGTTCAAAGCCAGCCTCAGCAAAAGCGAGGCGCTAAGCAACTCAGTGAGACCCTATCTCTAAATAAAATACAAAACAGAGCTGGGGATGTTGCTCAGTGGTTGAGTGCCCCTGAGTTCAATCCCTGGTAACAAAAAAAAAAAAAAAAGCATAAGCACTATAGCCAATATAGATTAACACAAAGAAAAATCATCCTTAATCCCATTGCCAAAGATAAAGTTAATGTATTTGATATAGATAGCCTTTTCTTCCTCTTACATATATACATATCACCTCCTTTCACAATGTAAGATGTATTGTATAATGTAAGATTATACAATACATCCTGTGTTTTAAACATTACACCACAATCTTCTTTCTGTGTCATTAACTATTCTAGTGCATCTTTAATGACAACACATATTTCATTGCATACAATCTATTTTACCAATTCCCATTTGGGGACTATTTAGGCTAATAAATTTTTTTTATAAAATAATGTTTCAATAAACATTCTTATAGTAAACATTTGTCTGAATCCATATTATATATTTAGATTGCATTTCTAATGTGGAACAGGGTCAAACCATATTTTGAAATCTTAAGGCTTTTATTGATTATTTCTAAACTGCCTTATCCATTTATATAAAGTGATAATAAGGCTGCCCTTCAAAAACATGAGTTGAATCATAAAAAAATAAACATAATATTGCTTATGTAAGTAAGATACTTCAGTATTTTAATTGACAGTTAATACACAAGATTTGATTTCTTCGTCTATTTTTGGCCATTTACACATATATCTTTTCTTTGCTAATAATGATTTATAAGAATTTTTTATGTTCTAGTGATAAAGCTGGAAATACCTTTTTGTGGTTCTGTGTATATGTGTGATTTGGGATTGGATCCAGGGTACTACACATGCTAGGCAAGAATGCCACCAAACTATATCCTAAGCCCTTTACTTTAAATTTTATTTTGAGACTGGGTTTCTGTAAGTTGCCCAGGCTGGCTTTGAACTTGTGATCCTCCTGCCTCAGCCTCCCAAGTAGCTGTGATTACGAGCATGTGTCACCTTGCCCAGCTGGAAATATCTTTTATTGTGTGTATTAATGCCTTTTAATGTTGTTTTTGGTACTTTGTATCATATAAAAGTTTAAAAATTTTATTAAATCAAAATTGACTGATTTTTTTCCCTCTATGATTTGGTTTCACATTTAGAAATCCCTCTATAGCAACACAAATTTCCACATATTTTGTCTAATGCTTTTGGGTTTTTTTAAGCCATAAATTAAGTTCATTTTGTGACATATTTTTGTACATGACATAAGGTAAAGATGTAATTAAATCTTCCCCAAGATGTTAGGAAATTGCTTCAACAACACTTACTGAATCATTTACTAAACTGACCCTTTCTCCATATGTTATGATTTGGATTTGAGGTGCTTCTGAATGCTCAAGATTGGATCAAGAGAGCTGTAACATAATCCATGAATTAGTTCATTTGCTGGATTAATAATTTGAATGAACTGAGTGGTAACTATATGCAGGTAGGATGTGGCTGGAGAAAGCAAGTCACCAGGGGCAGGCTTTGGGTGTTATTATTTTGGCACTTCTGCTTTCTCTCTGCTTCCTAACAGCCCTGAACTGAGATGCTGTCCTCCACCAAGACCTCCTGCCGTAATGCTCTGCTTCACCTCAGGCCCACAGCAAAGGAGAAAGTTGACCATGGACTGAACCTTTGAAACCATGAGCCAAAATAAACTTTTCTTCCTCTAAGTTGTTCTTGTCACATATTTCTGTCAGAGCAAAAGAAAGCTGACTAATACATCAGATATTGAAATGTCACCCTTCTCACACATTACATTTTTACATATATTTGGGATTATTTCTGGACTTTCTGTTCTATTCCACTGATCTGAATCATTCTGTACTAGTAAAACCTAACTTCAATAATTATCATAACTTGTACATTTTAATATCTCTTCACCCATTATTTAATCCCTTTTGCCTCAAAAAATCTATGATAACTATGAGACAAATGAAGATAATTTAAAGAACTTCATCATTATGACATATCCTACAAAAAAAAACCATGAAAATGTTGGCATCAGCTAAGGGAAGTATACAAAAAGCCCTTAACTAGCTTCCCTCAAATTCCAGAAAGATTTGCAAGGATCACTGCAGGACACATAACACATATTACACCAAGAACAACTTCTAACTTTTATGATGCCATCAAAACTGGTATCAAGGGTAAACTAACTATAGATAATATGTTTCTTATTCAGCTGTTCTAAAGTAGCTTGCATTCCATTAACTAGGAAACCTGTTTAAGTGTGCTTGCTCTCAGAGAAAGGAAACCTATGTCCTTCAAGGCTTAGCTTACATGGTTCAGCATCATAGCCATTTTTCTGCAAATATCCTCAGTAAACCCTGTCCCCCAGCCCCTTCTCCACTACACTCACCAAGCAAAGTCCTTATTTTACTTAAACCAAATTATCTGCCTTCCCTAATCTATAATCTAGGCAAAAAAGTTAGGAGAAAAAAAGAGTCTGCTGGAATTAGGAAAGCACTGAATTGAATCTATGGAACAATTTGGGGAAAACTGCCACCAAACAATTTTGACTCTTCCAATCCAAGAATATGGGATGCCTTATCACATATTAAGTTTTACCTTAATTTCCTTCAGCAGAGTTTTGTACTTTTCAGTGAACAGGTCTTGTATGTCTCTTGTTAAATTTATACTTAGGTATTTTATTCTTTTTGATGTTGTTATGAATAAAATTTTCTTTCTTTATTTGTAGTAGTTCATTTACTAATATACATAAATTTATGTTTCTATATTGATCTTGTACTTTGAGATTTTATTGTTTATTAGTTATCATTGTATATGTGCGTGTATCTATAGGTATTTAATGAATGGATTATAAATGAAGCAATGATATATGATTATAATATAATACAATATAAAAACTTAGGAGCAAAATTAATGTTTTATGCCACTCTCTTGGCCTCAAAATATCAGAGAAATAATGTTTGCCTGGGGCCAAAAAAAAGAATGTATGCTGCATATCTACAAATTCCTAAGGAAAAAATCCTACACTGACATGTCTAGTATTCCAATATCATGCCAAACAAAAATAAAATATTGGAGCTTAGCAAACACAGCAGAATGACTGGGCAAAGAGAAAGAGAAAAAAATATCCACTTATCCATAGTTATTTCCACTGAGCAGTAAGCAAGAAAAGATCACAGAACCATTTCTGTTAATTTGTTGCTAGGAATCATAGCCTAACCCCTCTTCAAGAAAGCCTGATGTCTTCTGAGTCTAGTGTTCTATGGAACCTGGGATAAATATATTTTTTGTAAATAATTTTCTTAGAGTATATGGATAGTTGCATGGTAATATACCAAATGGGGAATTAAAAAGATACATTTTGCAGCAGCTAGTTGGCATGGAAAAATAATACATGCATAGAGAAAAAAATTACTAATCTAAATTAATAATGATGGTAAAATCTATCAATGTATATATTCAGAATACTGGGAATATATATTATCACTTCCTAGCTTAGAGAGAAAAGTGTCATTTTCTTTGGAACTATTTCTAGTAATCAGGCTGTCATTTAACTGTTGAATAAGATTCCAACCTTTCATAGAATATCAGGTATCATTAATTTATAGACCACTTAGTTGTGTCTCAACTTGGTAGACTGATTTTTAGTTTTCAACTTTTAGTTAATTCAGCAAAGCGGTCTAGCTGTGACATGATTTAATAATTTCAGATAAGTCACATAGCTTAACTGTGCCCAGTTATTTCTAAGAGCAAATTTTAACAAAAAGAGCATAGAATAAATGATCACTCTAGCAGAACAAACGATCACTCTACTAACTGTATCTATCAAAACTAATTTGGTTTTACAACTATAGACACTCTCTAAAAATGTCTTGTGTTTTAGAATTCATGGGCAAAACCATTTTATATATTAAAAAACAAAAAAATCACGGTAGTAGTAACAAAGCCAACTTTAAGGATCACTGACCAAAGTACAATCAGGGGACTGGTTCCAGGACCCTCAAATTGATACCAAAATCTGCGAATGCTCAAGACCCTTACATGACATGACATAGTATTTGCATACAACCTATGCACTGATCATCTGTGTACTTTAAATCATCTCTAGGCTACTTATAATATCCAAAACAATGCAAATGCTATGTAAATGGTTGGGGAATAATGACAAGGAAAAATAGGGTACATGTTGAGTACAGACATGATTTTTTTCCCCTGAATATTTCTGACCTGAAAAATGTTGAACAGATAGATGAGGGACCTATAGATCCAAAGGGTTACTAAGGTAATAGTCTAGGGTAGTTGCCCTCAGGTTTAATGACAGAAGAATCATTTATTAAAAAAGATTCTTAGATTATCTCAAATTCTCAATGTAAGCCTACAAAAGATTCTGATACTGTAAAATTGTAACAAATAAATTGTTAATGAGTTGTTTAGAAAGACGGTCATTATAAACCATTATGATTCCATTATTAAAACAATTATGATTCTTTCACTGAAGTCAAACTCTAGGTACTTACCCAACAAAGGCAAAGGTTTTTCCTCTGGCATCTGGGTCTTTAATTGTATTAATAATTCCTTTGGATACATCTACAACCTACAGAAATTTAATATGTTTAAGTAACCATTGAAAGAGAATGAAAAGGAAATGGAGAGATAGGAAAAAAGGAGAAAGGGAGGGATGAAATAACAAAGGAGAAGTAAAGAGATGACACCAATCACAACAAAAATCTGACAAATTAAAATAAAGGCACTATATATTTTCAGAAAGTTTCTTAAATAACCCACCTTCAGAAGAGCTCAAATAATCTCCTCATTTGAGGCTCACCTAAGTAATTTCTCTACAAGCATTTATCTTCAGATGGCTTAGGACTTTCTGATTAGTCTTTGCCCACTATCTCCTCAAACTCATCTCTCACCATAACCCCCAACTTTAGTAAGTCATAACAAACATGGGAAGTGGAATAGCAAAATTAAATCACATGAAATAATATGTTAATTTTCAATAATGTTAATGCACTATGTTTTTTACTTTCTTTTAAAAAGTAATCTAAGGTGGTTTTAGGCCCCTGGGATGATTCTAGTCCCCGGAGAACATTTGACACTGTCTGGAGACATTTTTAGAAGTCATAACTGGAGGTAGGGTGCTGTGAGCAATTTGAGTATAGCAATTTGTGTCTGCCTAGTTAATACTCCTGTATTTCCAGGGATTCAACAGAGAATTTAATCAAACCTTCATAAATAAATGAATAAGTGAAGATATGGAGAAGACATGCACCACTTAGGTAAACTGAGAGGCAACCAGTTGAAGCAAACAAAAAGAAAATGATGAATTTACTGGATTAGAAAATTGATCACATAAATCTGAAGTCAGCTAATGTCCACTTCTAAGCCCCTTCACCCAGTATACTTACATATACTGGTTGTTTCTCAGTCTTCCTGCCCAAGGAAATAAGAGGTACACCACCAAACCAACGAATATCTGACAAAAGAAATGAGAACTATCCTTAGAAGACCTAAGCTACTATAAAACTCACCAATCTCTAGGTTAACAATTGCTCTATGTAACAGAAATCATATAATAAATGTAGCTGATTCTAAGAAAGCTAATGATTCTAATAAGAAGCAATCATGTGTTTTTCAGATAATAAACATGGGAAGTGGAAATAGCAAACATTTAAGAACATGAAGAGCAGTCAAGTGGCTTGGCAACCACTCTCTTATAGTGCTAAATGCATGTCCACTCCCAGACTAGACTCCAACTATATTCTAAGGAGTCAATAGATGAGTGATACAGTATAGGTAACTTAGAAAAGGAAAATGTAATATGATGAATATAGTATCACAAATCTGTGGGAAATGAAAATGTTAATGAATATATAGTACTGAGGCAATTGTTCTATTTGAAAAAACAATTTTTAAGATAATGTATATTTCTCACTATAAATTAAAATCCCAAATGAATTAAACGTAAAGGTAAAAAATAGTTTTTAAAACATTTAAAAGTAGAAATTACTTACAATAATATCAAAATACTTAGAAATAAATTTAGCCAAGGAGGCAAAAGATTTTCATGCAGAAAACTATAAAATATTGCTCAAAGAAATAAAAGAAACAATCAAATGGAAATACATCTAAAGTTCAGAGAAGACTTAAAGTTGTTAAGATACAACTATGATTTGAATGTGTCCCCTTCAAAATTCAGGTATTGCCAATGTGATATTAATGAGATAGTTGGGGTTTAAGAGGGGAAGATCAAGGAGGTTCCTCTCTCATAAATAGGATTAAGGTCTTTATAAAATGGTCTTTACACAGCATTCAGCTGACATGCCCTTCTGTCATATGTGTGGTCTCTTTTACCATTCCTCCTTCCATCATGTGATGATACAGCATCACCAGATGCTGGACACCTCAATCTCAGACTTACCAGCTTCCAGAAATTAGAAATATAATTTCTTTTTTTAAGAAATTACCTCAGGCATTTTGCTATAGCAGTTCAAAATAGACAGACAGATATCAAAACTATCCAAAGAATCTTCTGACTTAATGCAATCCCTATCAAAACTACAAGAATGGTTTTTGCAGAAATATAGAAAAATCCATCCTGAAATTCATATAGAATCCCATAGGACCCTGAATAGCCAAATTCATCTTAAAAATGAACAAAGCTAAAGGTCTCACACTTCCCGATTTGAAACTCCTTAAAAGCCACAATAATCAAAAGAGTGTACAATTATCAAAACAGTGGCATGAAAACAGACACATATGTCAAAGGAATAGAATACAGAAAAATAAAACTTGTATACACAGTTTAATGATTTGAACAAGGGTGACAAGACCACTTAAAGAAGAAAGGACAGTCTTTTCAACAACACTGAGAAAACTGGCTATTCATATTCAAAAGAATCAAGTTGGACCACACCTTATGCCATATATTAAAGTTAACTCAAAATGGATCAAAATCCAAACCTAACTGCCAAAATCATAAAACTCTTGGTAGAAAACATAGTGAAAAAGCTTCATGATATTGGACTTGGTAATGATTTCTTGGACATGATATCAAAAGCACAGACAGCAAAAGAAAAATGGATAAACTGGACTACATCAAAATTAAGATCTTCTGTTCCTCAAAGGACATAGTTAACAGAATGAAGAAGCAACCCACAGAATAAAAGAAAATCTTTGCAAATCATATCTGATAAAGAATTTAATATCCAAAACACGTAAAGTACTATACTCAAGAACAAAAAATAAACAATCCAATTTTAAAAATTGGCAAAGAACATGAACAGAGATTTCTCCAAATCAGACTTCAAGTGACCAATGAGCACATGAAAAAAATGTTCAACATCACTAACCAACATCTCTAATCAAGCAAATGTAAATCAAAATTATAATGAGATACTACTTCACACCCATGAGGATGGCTACTATTAAAATAAATAAACAAATAAAAGTGTTGGCAACAGTAAGGAACAATTAGAACCCTTGTGCACTGCTGGTAGGAACGTAAAATGGTGCAGCCACTATGAAAAACATTACAACAGCTTGTCAAGAAAATAAAAATAGAATAACATATGGCCCAGAATTCTACTTCTCAGTATATACCCAAAAGATCTGAAAGCTGGGTCTCAAAGAAATATTTGTACAGCCATGTTAATAGTTACCTTATTCACAATAGTCAAAAAGTAGAAGCAACCCAAGTATCCACTAATGGTTAGATCAAGAATCAAAATGTAGTATATATATATTCAATGAAAGGAAAGTGTATCACTTAGTACACCAAGGACGAACTTTGAGGGCATTAGGTGAAGTAAAATAAGTCAGTCACAAAAGGACTAATATTCTATTGGTTCTACTTACATGAGTGCTGTGATTTGGGTATGTTTTAACCCTTCCAAAATTCTTATTGAGATTTAATACCCAAAATGGCATATTAAAAGGAAGTACCACTGGACACAGTGGTGCTTGCCTATAATCCCAGCAACTCAGGAGGCTGAGACAGAAAGATCACAAGTTCAAGGCCAGTGTCAGCAATTTGGTGAGGCCCTAAGTAACTCAGTGAGACCCTGTCACAAAATAAAAACTAAAAAAGGTATGGGGGAGGTAGCTTAGTGGTAAAGCCCCTCTGGGTTAAAGTTTCAGTAACCATCTCCCATCCCCTCCACCCCAAAAAAGGTAGGAACAAATAATACTTTAAAGAATTGACTAGGGTTCTGCCCTCATAAATGAATTAATCCACTCATGTAATTAATGAGTTATTTCATAAGAGTATGTTCTAAAATACAGTTCAAAACTCCAATGTGTTGGTTTAGGAAGTGACTTCCTTAAGAAGACTCCTAAAGCACAAGAAGTAAAACATAAAATCAATCAATGGGATGATATCAAACTAAAAAGCTTCTGCACAGCAAAGGAAACAATCAAGAGCGTAAAAAGAGTGCCTACAAAATGGGAGAAAAGCTTTTCCATCCGCACCTCAGATAAGGTGTTATTTCCAGAATATAGAAAGAACACAAAAAGCTTAACACACACACAAAAATAACCCTATCAATAAACGGCAAAGGAACTACACAGCCACTTCTCAAAAGTAACACAGTCAATAAATGTATGAAAAAATGTTCAACATCTCTAGCAATAAGAGAAATGCAAATTAAAACTACACTGAAATTTCACCTCACTCTACCCAGAATGGCAATTATCAAGAATACAAGTAACAATAAATGTTGGTAAGGATGTGAGGGTACTCATATATTGTTGGTGGGACTCCAAATTACCACCACTCTGGAAAGCAGTATGGAGATTTCTCAAAACACTAGGAATAAAACCACCATTTGACCCAGTTATCCCACCCATTGGTATACATCCAAAGGAATTAAAATCAGCATACTACAGTAATGCAGCTACAACAATGTTTACAGCAGCAAAATTCACAATAATCAAACTATGTACCAACCTAGATGCCCATTAACAAAAGAATGGATTAGGAAAATAACTTTTGACATTTGCCAATGAATGGATGGATCTGGAGACTATCATGCTAAGTGAAATTAGCCAATACCAAAAAACCAAAGGTCGAATGTTCTCTGACATGTGGATACTAACTCACAATGCAGCACAGTTGAGGGGGATAGAAGTAGTTCAGTGGAGCAGACAAAGGGGAATGAAGGGAAGCAGGGTGCATAGGAATAGGAAATACAGTGGAATGAATCTGACATAACTTTCCTATGTACATATATGAATACACCACATATATGTACACATTGTGTATATCCACAAGACCGGGATCCTAATTAGAATAAGATTTATTCCATGCTTATAAAAATATCAAAATAGATTCTATTGTCATGTATAACTAAAATGAACAAATAAAAATTTTAAAAAGATAAAGAGTGGATCTTCTGTAGGAGATGGTTTGGCTAGGTCTTTCAGTGGCTGTCCTGGTTTTTTATTATGTAGTGCTCTGCATAGCCTGGGGACCCTGCCAGCAAGAAACATCACCAAGACCCCTTGCCCTTGGACCAAATTCTTATTGAGATTTAACACCCAAAATGGCATATTAAAAGGAAGTACCACTGGACACACTTACCCAGTCTGTGGTAGAGTGCTATTAGCAACAGAAAATAGACTAGAGTAGTACTCCTGAACCATATTCAGAAATGGTTAAGAAGATGTCTTAGTCTCAAGCCCTAGAAGTCTTAACTCCAGCATGAAGTCCAATGTCCAAAGTCTCATCCAAATATCATCTAACTCAGATGTGGGCAAGACTCAAAAGTATGAGTCATCCTGAGGCAAAATACCTGCCCAGCTGTGAAACCATATATATCATGTGCTTCCAAAACAAAATTATTTGCTACCTTAGGAAAGATATTCCTATTCCAAACAGGAGAAATAGCACAGAATAAAAGGTGACCAGACCCAAGCAAATCCAAAACTTAACAAGGTAAATTGTATTTCATCTGAAATCTCAAGAATAATCCTTTTTGCCTCAGTGTCCTGCCTTCCAGCCTCACTGTGATGGTGGTCTCATCCTTATGACCCACTGGGTCAGCAACCTACCCTGCTAGCTCCAAAGGCTCCAGAGGGGCCTGCCCTCAAAATTCTAGGCATCCTCACCTCCGAGATTCTAGGTGGCCCTACCCCCCAAGGCCTCTGGCAGAAGTCATCTGACTCCTTGAAATTATGGCAATGGGGGCTGGGGATGTGGCTCAAGCGGTAGTGCGCTTGCCTGGCATGTGTGCGGCCCAGGTTTGATCCTGAGCATCACATACAAAAACAAAAACAAAGAAAACTAAAAAATAATAAAAAATATTAAAAGTTCTCTCTCTCTCTCTCTTTAAAAAAGAAAGAAAGAAAGAAAGAATGGCAATGGCCCCACCCTTAGAAACTCAGAGCAGCCCTGAACATTTCTAGAATATCTTTAGGGGCCATTCTTCCCCTTTTTTTAAGAATAGCTCTAGGATCCAGTCCTACAGGTTCTAAGAAGTGTGGCAGCCTTTCCTGGTTCTATCCCAAATTTCTTTGTCTCCTCCAGTTCAAACTGGCAGTGATATAATCCCATCTCTGTTCCTGGCTTCTGCTAAGGTGTCACACCCATGACTTCTTTATCAAATGGCTGTACAATCACATCCTTAGTGTTCCTTTCAAAACAATCTTTCTTATTTTCTGCAATAAAATCAGCTGAGAGTTTTTCAAATCTTCAGGTTCTGGTTCCTTTATGATTACAATTACTTCCTCAAATCATGTCTTTCCTTTTACATTTTACTATAAGTAGTTAGGAAGAACCAAGGCACAATTTTGACATTTGTCTTAGAGATCTTTTCACCTACATAACCAAATTCATCACTTCCAAGTTCTCCCACCAAACATTAGAACACAGATCAAATTTACTTCATAACATGGATGATATTGCCTCTATTTTCCAAAAACATGTTCTCCATTTCTACCTGAGAGCTTATGAAAATTCCCCTTACCACCCATATTTCTAGTATGTACCTCAAAACTCTTCTAGTCCATACCTATTACTCTGTTTGAAAGGCATGCTGTTTTTTTAGGTATTTATTATATCAGTGCTTTGCTTTGCTTCTCAGTGCCAAAATCTGTCTTTGCCTGGTCAGGCTGTCATAATAAAATACCAAAGACTGACTCGTTTAAACAACAGAAGTTTATTTTTTCACAGGTCTGAAGCAGGAAAGTCTAAAACCAAGATGTCAGGACAATTTGATTCCTGGTGAGGGCTCTCTTCCTGACTTGTGGGGCTAATTTCTCACTGTGTCCTCACATGGCCTTTCTTCAGTGTGTGCATGGAAGGAGAGATTGCTCTCTTTTCCTCTTCTTTAAGACCACCAATCCTATCAATATTGGACCCTTGTGTGGTGAGCCGTTTCTGTGAACTGTGGCCGCCATTACAAGATGGCGCTGGTTTCCCCTGTAGTCTGTGACAAACAACTCCTTATCAGAATGAGTTGGCACGCTGTGACTTGGCACCCTGTGAGAAAAGTCCACGTGGCAGCTTCGCATTGGGGCTTGAGGTGATTTATTAAGGCTGGGAGGGGCATCCGGGGGAGAGAAGAAAAAGTATCAAGGACCTGAATAAACTGCTGAGAGAAGATTCCCGAGTTGCGTCTTCCTTGCGGGCAAGGGGTCGCGACAAGTGGTGCCGAGACCCGGGAACCAGAACTATCAGTCAGTCAGGGGTGGTGCACCGGTTAGTCCCAGGTAAGTGGGATCTGCGATGAAAGCAGGGATAGTCCCAGTAAGTGGGATCCGCGTCCAAAGCGGGGTCAGCTCCTCTACAAAGAAAGAGAGAGCCTCATATTTATTGCAGCTGCACTGTGTACTTTCACTTTTGTTTTCTGTGTTTCTTTTGTTGTGTCATCTCGTTTTTGTTTTTTGTGGTATCTCTTGTTGTTTTTTGTGCGTCTTTTGTTGTTGTGTCATGGGTGTCGCATCTTCAAGTCTGCTCCTCCTGGCCCTAGATGACCTGTTACGTTCCAAGGGCCTGGAAGTGAAACGTAGTACTTTAGAGAGATTTTTACAGAAGACAGATATTGCTGCACCGTGGTTTGCATTCTCGGGCAGCCTTACTATACCTAGCTGGGATAAATTAGGCAAAGACCTTGACTTTGCTTCTGAGCAGGGCATATTAGAGGGTGGGGTGATACCCCTTTGGAAGATGGTCCGTAGTTGCCTCACAGATGGCAGATGTCAGGAAGCACTTACTAAAGGACAGGAAGTTTTAGAGCAATTACATGAGGAGAAGTCAGAGACGGCAGAAAGTGAGGTATCTCAGGAGGATGGGAGTGTGCGGAGCATGAAACAGGGGAGGAGGCGGCTGTCTCCGGCAAGAAGTGAGATATCTCAGAAGGATGGGAATGTACGGAATGTTAAACAGAGGAGAAGGCTCTATCCGGACTTGACTGAGTTAAAAACTCCCAAGGACACAAGTAGCTCGGACAGTTCTGAGGAATTAGATCCACCCTAGCCGCTCTCAACCCCTCCTTCTCATCTTCCCCCTCCCTATCAGGCCCACAGAAAAGTCTTAATTGACCTTCTCCAGAATATTCACCATGGCTTATTTTAGGACTTTCAGCAAAAGAATCTCTACAAAAAGGTTTAATGTAGATAAACTTCCTATTTTCATGTTGCCCTGTTTTATTTGGCTACTGTCTGAAAAAATCAGCATTCCAGGCACTGGACACTCCCTTACTAGTTTTTCACAAAAATATGTAACAAGGCCTCTGGCCTTGAGCTGGGCTTCACAGTGCTGACTACATTTCTAAGATAAGGGAGTTACTAACTGGGCTCCATGGTAACAGCTGGCAGGAGGAAGAATTGGAAAGGGAGATAGAGGAACTGGAGGGTCGATTGAAAAAGTCAAGATTTAAAGCACCTACAGCCCCGATCGCTGTCACGCTCCCTCCTTATAACCCCGATTGGGACAAGGACAACCCCAGAAGGCTGGGGGGTGTTCAGTGGCAGCCTAAGACGGCCCAAACTTCCCAGTAATTGAAAACTTGGATGCCGATGGACAGCCGGCCAGAGTACATGTTCCTTTAGCCTTTAAGGATATTAAACAACTAAAGGAGGCAGTTACTAATTACGGATCCCATGCCCCCTTTACATTGACTCTCTTCGAGTCTTTCTCTGCCAATCAGCTGACACCTAGTGACTGGCAACAGCTTTGCATGGCTGTGTTGTCCGGAGGGGATTTTTTGTTGTGGAAAAGTGAAAATCAAGAGAGGTGTCGCGAGCTAGCCCGAGTCAATCAGGACGCCGGCTTCCCACGGCATAACCTTGAAATGTTAACAGGCTTGGGACAATATGCTATCATAAATCAACAAATTAATTATAATCCTGGGGTCTATGCTCAGATAGCTACAGCAGCCATTTAGGCTTGGAAGGCTCTACCTATTTCAAATGCTAAAACAAAAATTTCAAAAATTGCTCAAGGACCCTCTGAGCCTTATTCTGACTTCCTTGCCTGATTGATACAGGTAGCAAAAAAAATATTCCCTAACTTGGAACAAGCCATGCCGGTCATTAAGCAATTGGCTCTTAAATATGCAAATTCCTATTGCCAAAATGCCATTAAATCTACCAGAGCAAAGAGTGTTGATGACATGATTCGAGCTTGTAAGGATATTGATGGAGCTCATATTACAGGACAGGTTCTGGCCGCTGCCCTCAAAACGGAAACAGGGGCCCGACCCGGGCCCCGGAAGCCTAGGTGTATGGGGCAATCCAGGGACGGAATGGTACCCCGGGGAGTGGGCGACTTCGTCACCTCCCACGGACCAACCCCTTTCTATCTGTAGACTCCCTAGGGAAATGCCAGGAAGTACAGGATGTACAACTGCAACCGCAGGTCACAGAGACAGAACAAACTGCTACCGCAGTAAGATCTTGGCCAGGCGCGAAAAAATGCAGACAAACTCAAACAAAATGCAATCGGCTAAGAAAACTTGGAGAACTTTTGCCCTGAAAATGGGCACCAGACTCCATGTTGTTTGCATCACCATGGTAACCATGGGGTGCCTGGCCGGCATAGCTGCTTCCTGGTCCCACCTCCCACACTTTTGCGGGCTTCTGATTGGTTCTTCCACAGTCACTCAGACAGGACTTCTAGTCCCGCTTTCCAGCCACTAACCTGTACTGCTGTGTTTCAGGTTTCTACCGGAGCTGCTCAGAGCCTGTATTTTTTTTACAACAAAATGCCTACCTGTAAATGCTAATGAAAGATATCTTTTTCAGACAAAATTTAATTCCACAGGTTTCTATGTTACAGTCCTAAATTTAAGCTAGTTCTAAGTTAAATAACCTGACTTTTTCTCTATAGTTGTGTTACTAAATAATGTTCTATTGATGAGAGATATCAAATATGCTTCTTTATATTTTACTTTTAATTTTAAAGGTTATGAGGATGCATTTGCTCGCCACAGGAACAAGCCGGCAAAGTTCCTGTGATGACCAAAAAATCCTTATTTTCATTGCTAACTATAAAAATAAAAATGTATACTCAAGGATCTTATTTCAGTTACATCAAGTGACGTCACATAGAAGAGTGCACTCCTAGCTAAAAATAAATTTAAATGGATCCAAATATTTTAAGACCACGTGGTTACATAAAGTTAATACAATTATAAGTTATGTTCTTATTCTTTATATATATATATATTTTAGATATTTAGATAACCTATATTTGTTAATCTATAAATTAATTAGCACATGCCTAATTGATTAGTTAATATATATTTGCCTAATTGTTTTTCTTCAACAGAAAACCTATAATTTAAGTTTTATATTTACATTTATCAGATACTCTGTTTTTTCAGTTACAGATATTTGAGATAAATGTGTTTAGTATAAATTTGCTTTTAAGTAAAAATACAATCAAGTAATTTCTAAATCTCAAAGTAGAATTAATCAACACATTTTATCTGGGATTTTGGCTGCTAATCAAAGGATAGAGTTACTTCAAGCTCAAGTTGAGGAATTGTCTGACCTAGTACATTTGGGTTGTATTGATCAACGAGCACATTTATGTATAACCTCTGTCAGATTTTATGATTCCAGAAATGCCTCATGCATCATCGGAGAGTATCTATCCGGAACCTGGTCCATGGAAGCAGAAAACTTGATCCAGTCTCAACTAACTCAGATAGCTGTTTTGAACAACACCCTTGTCGTACCAGTGACTTTGGGACAATTCACCCGTTGGATTTCTTCTGCTTTTTCCTTTTTTAAGGAGTGGGTGGGAATAGGCATTTTTGATGCAATGTGTTGCTTTGGTATGTTTCTCTGCTTGTGGTTTCTCTGTCGCCTCAAGGCCCGCAGTGCTCACGATAAGGCTATGATCATACAAGCTCTTGCTGCTTTAGAAAATGGCAACTCGCCACAGGTCTGGCTTGCGCATCTTAAACAGTAAATCTTTGACATGGTCGTTGCACCCCAAGTTATTATAACATTGCACTGGGATCGACATGTCTTTCCTCGCTATTCTCTTAGTGTTGGAAAGCCCTTGCACTCTGCCGGTCTTGCTGCCATTGCACGCAGATGGGTTTCCACACTAGTGCTTCTCTATCGCTTTAAAGTCCGTGCCTTTCTTTCAGGGTGCTGTCAACTTGTTTGTCATTGTACACAGCCACAGTTCAGCCTCAGCTATCCCCCTCCGTCCACCATCGTCACGGTACAGGATGCGAGGCAAGGCACTGCACTTGAGTGATCCTTGGAGTGGACCTCAAGGAGAGCATGTCCTATTGCATTCGGGTTTGACGTCCTTCCTTACCCCACCTTATCCACGCCCCGCCCCACGAAAAAAGGCGTCGGCTGATATGGCCTCGGATCTGGGGAAGGCGCCTCCTTGGGGCTGAGCCATACTATGCAGCCACTTCTGCACAGTGGGATAGGACCTCTACTCTCGCCTGTATTGTCATACAAAAACAAAAAAGGGGGAACTGTGGTGAGCCGTTTCTGTGAACTGTGGCCGCCATTACAAGATGGCGCTGGTTTCCCCTGTAGTCTGTGACAAACAACTCCTTATCAGAATGAGTTGGCACGCTGTGACTTGGCACCCTGTGAGAAAAGTCCACGTGGCAGCTTCGCATTGGGGCTTGAGGTGATTTATTAAGGCTGGGAGGGGCATCCGGGGGAGAGAAGAAAAAGTATCAAGGACCTGAATAAACTGCTGAGAGAAGATTCCCGAGTTGCGTCTTCCTTGCGGGCAAGGGGTCGCGACACCCTTGTAACCTCATTTAACCTTAATAATCCCCCAAAGCCCTAACTCCAAGTAAAGTCACATCAGGAGTTGAGGCTTCAACCAACATATGAAATTTAAGGGGAACATAATTCAAATTTATAGTGAGTAGTAAATTTTATATTATGTATTTTGTACCACAATCCTAAAAACAAACTGGAAATGAATACAGAATGTCAGAAGACACAATCAATCAGGAGAAAACACATGACAAAAACATAAAAACTTGACAAAGTAACAGATACATCCATAAAGAGAATACTATCCAGCTAAACAAAGAAATAAGGTAATGAGCCATGGACAGACACATACACATACTTAAAACAAACAAACAAACATGGAGAGGCCTTAAATCAACACTGATAAGTAAAAGAAGCCAATTTGAAAAAGCTACATGTTGTATGATTCCAACTATATAATTTTTTGAAACTGGCAAAATTACAAAGACAGTAAAAAGATCACTGGTTGCCAGGTGTCTAGGGGTGGGAATTGGGGGTTGGGATATATATATATAGAACCCAAGGGATATTAAGGCAGTGAAATTATTCTTTGTGATATTCTAGTATCCTGCCAAGGTCACAGAGCTAGTAAGGCCAAGATTTAAACTCAAGCCTCTGACTCCAAAGTCCATGCTCTTTCTACTCATCTACATTGCTCCTTGGGCCATACTTGCCTACTGACTCAGCAACTGATGGAAAATAAATTGGTACCAGTATAATTCCATTGGCACCCCCAATTTTAACTGAGCCTTCAACATTTCCCAGAAATAGGAAGGACAATGTTAACAATAAAAGTTTAACTTTAGGAGATAAAAAGACAACTGGGGAGGATGGGGTTATGGCTCAGAGGTAAAGCACTCGCCTAGCATGTTCAAGGACCTGGGTTCAGTCCTCAGCACCACATAAAAATAAATATGTGTCCAACTACAACTAAAAAATAAACATTAAAAAGAAAAAAAAAGACAACTGGGGAAGAAAAATACAACCTAGTCTGTCAAGCCAGAGAACACTGTTACTTGTGCTCTTCTTGAACTTGGTTAACCTATATCCCTCTCCTTTTACTATTAAGAAAGAATACATACTTGCAAAATGGTTGAGAAATCTATCTTCTCTTCTGAAGATGTCTGAAGGTTTTATGATTGTAGCTTCTGGAAATGCATTGCTCACTTCATTCTCTCCATCAGTCTAAACAAACAGCCAGAAACAAAATTGTTCTAAATTCTGAGACGAGTGAACAAAGCTTCCATTCTTTTTATTATCAGGACACTACTTGTATTTCAAAGGTCATATATCCCTTGAGGTGAAGGAATAATATTATTCACAAAACTCAATCACACAGAATGGTAAACACACACACACACACACACACACACACACACACACACTCTGCCTCTTCTAACATTCTTTTGGGTTTTTTTTAAAATTTTCATACTGTAGGAACTGGCATTAAAAAAAGAAAGGAGAAAAGCCAGAGTAGAATTTTTCAGCCTCCATTTTTCCTGGTACTTCAAAATTCTGTGGTTTGTGTCAACAACCTAGCAGTCTGACAGAGAATGAAGAGCATGGTGGCAGTGGGCCAAAGTAAAGGAAGTGGTAGCAGTGCATACCTATATCCACAGAAGGTCCTTAACCTTCCTAATCTCAACTACTTGTTACCCACTACTAACCTCCTACTCAAGCTCTTTTGTTCCATGAATGCACTGGCCCCTAGATCTTCCTTTTCAACATATAGCACCAAAGTGGATGACATCAATGCCCATGTGGAATTGGACCTCTCAGATTCTTGAGTTTCTCCAGTCTTACAATCTCTTCACTCCACTTCTATCACTCTCAACTTAGTTACATCACAGGCTTAATCAATGTTGGAAAGCGACCTTCTTCTGAAACATTAAATGAAGATATGCTATCTTAGATGAGAATCTCCTACACATCCAGCCTGTTTATTCTTGGTTCATCTACTGCTGGAACACCTGTTCCTCAACCTTCTCAGAGACTCTAGTCCACTAATTCTGTTTCCCCTATATCAACCCTTCCTACCTTTCCTGGCCGCCCATCAAATATTAGATTCCAAGGCTCATCTTTTCAATCTCTCTCTTATCATTATTGTAAAAACTTTGTCCCTGTGTCCTTTACTCCATCCACCAGGCAAAATCCTTATGGAGGAATGCCATTAGCATCCTTTGAGTCATGTGCTCCTGCTGCCTTTAGCAGCTAAAAGAAAAATAAATAAATGAAAATCATAAATTAGAACCATTATAAATCTATGCCATCAACTTAAGTGGGCCCTCACATTTCCCAACAATAGTGTTTTCCTCTAATTAACTGACTTTTCCCTTTGAGCATTTCAAGCTTTTTCTATTCAAATCTCAGACTCCCCTTTCTTTCCTCTTCTTTCCAAATGACTTCATCTTCTAAATTGAAGAGAAAACATAAGAGCAAAAGAAAACCACCTCAAGGTCTCACCACGAACAACCATTTTCTCCTCTGGCAACTCACCCTTCACTCACCTGTACTCGGTTTCCACTTCAACACTTGCACTGAAACAATTTTTCCTAAAATGACTTCTATGTCCACAATTGAAGACATTACAGTTCTCATCAATGGTGCTCATAAGTAATCCTTCTTCCTCCACTGAATTCTCTTGGCTTTCATAACATTGTACTCTCCTGTTTCCCTTCTACCTTACCTTGTCCTCATCTCTTCAGTCTTTTTGTTTGTTTTGATTTGATTTTTGCAGGTACCGATTCCTCTCTCAGATCACTAATCACTAGTTTTCCTCTAGTCTCTGTTCAAATTTCTCTTCTGAACCTACATTTATTCACTAGGCCATCTTATGCCCTCTCACTACTCTAATTAATGACAAATGCTGGTGACTCCCAATTTCTATCTACAAAACAAACCTTTCTTCTGAACTTTTCTTAAAGTCCTTTTACCAATGTTACCTGAATGAGACATATATAGAACACAACTGAAACCCAAGTCCAAAACAGAATCACCTTCCATTCTCTCAAGTAAACAGTGCCTCTCAATCTTTGCTGCACATTCCACAATCCCTATAGATTCTGTTTTTACTTGTGACTATAGTGCAACCTGGACATTGAGAATTTTAAGAGCTCTCTCAGTGGATTCTAATGTGCAACCAGGGTGAAGAAGCACTGCCGGAAATCCTAGTAACTCTCAAGTATTTCTTATTCAACAGTGCCACCATCATCCCAGTGGCTAATCCATAGGGCTACAAGGTTTTGACTCTTCTCTTTCTTACCACCAACACTCCCATCCCCTCTCAAACAACCGTGATATGCAAATCATTTTAGGAACAGTAGGGCAGAGGTAAGCACAAGTGCCTTCATGTTCATTTCTTCTTTCTTCAGCAGAGCATACAAGTGTAAGGCCTGGATGTGCTGTGAGCCAGTTTTGTGACTGTGAGAGACAAAGCTCACACAAGGAAAGTCAAAGGGAAGCATAGAAGCAAAGCTGGAGGCCAAAAAAAACCTTGGCAACAATCTGTGGTGAGGGTTCTCTATTGCTGGATTTTTCAGATACATGAGCCTATAAATTGTCTTTGTGGTTAACCCAGTTTACACTGGATTTTCTAATGCTAGTAATTAAATGCTCCTAACTAATACGTGCACTCTCTCCCCCATTATACATTCCTGTAGTATACTTTGCTACTTTGCAAAATAAGGACCCTGCCTCTTATTCACTACTGTATGCAGAGTGCCTAACAACATGTGGCACACAGTCAGTGATTAGTAAACAATTTATTCAATAAGTAAATGCCATGGATTAAAAATTTAGAGCCAGTTTCAAGGCTTGTTTCCCTCAACAGTATGACTCAAGATAGAATCATTATGGTAAAAACCAAATGCTAAGAGCAATCAGACAGCAACATCCCTTATGAGTCTCTGATAATGAAGACATTTCAGGTTATAGTATGACTTCAAACCAGAGTAATCAAGCTCAGTATCATCTGGACTACATGTAGTTTCTGGGAATAAAAGAAGACTAAGCCCTATGTGAAGAGCCCTTTTCCCTGGCAAGTGTTTGTCCTTGTCATTTTCAGCCTTCATATCACCCATGAAAGAATGGCATAAACCCATGACTATGCAAGATATTTGAGGGAAACAGATGATTCTTTCCCACAGTAGGTAACACAGGTATACCTCCTTTAGCAAAAATCATACTCCACCTTTTCTGATCTTTTCTGTGTAATCAAAGAAACTTTAAAGCATCTAAGAGCAGGTAATAATACATTCTTTGAAACCCTTTAGCATTCAAACAGAAGGCACTCAATCAAAATGTCAAAACACAACACACATGCACATCTAATTCTGGATACAGAGAACTAGAAACCCTTTTAATTCTCAAAACATTAATGAGAAATCATTCTCATTTACACCATGCTTCAAAGGAACTAAGAAACTCTAGCTCTGTGAAGCCCCAAATCAACTTGTTACTTACCTTATTTCTCAGATATCTAGAAGAGCTTCTAATATTTGCATTCAGATGGGAAACATGGATGAATTTTTCAACTCCAGCTTCCTTAGAAATTTGAGCTATTGTTTGGGGAATCTTCACAAAGACATCCTCAAAATCAAAGTTTCTAGAAAAAAACAAAACAGATTAGTTCAGAACTCAGACAGGATTTCAAAGCTGGTTTTCACAGAAGTTAAACTTTACAACAGTAATGATTTAACTATAAGCCAAGATTAATGCTTTTATAGAGCTTATAGGCCTGATTGCTGTCATTACTATACATTTGAGACTTATTCTGAGTTGTAAACCCCAAAAATTATTCTGTGTTCTCAAAGAATCACAAGGTTGTGGCCCTATAAGAAAACCTGACTATTCTGGTTAGTGGGTGGAGGAAAGTGTAGGGGCTTGAAAGGAAATCACTTTTTATTTCTGGGACTTTGTTTCTCTCAAGGGAAAAAAAGAAACTAAAAACTCAGTCACTGAGGCTGGGATTGTGGTTCAGTGGTAGAGTGCTCGCCTAGCATGCATGAGGTACTAGGTTCGATCCTCAGCACCACATAAATGGAAAATAAAGATACTGTCTCCAACTAAAACTAAAAAATAAATATTAAAAAAAAAAACCTCAGTCACCAATTCAACGTACAACATTAACTGAATGCTTGCTTGGTACAAATCACTATGTTGGTTGTTATGAGAGACATAAAGTTGAGTATGACCCTGGAAATAATCAAAGAACTTAAAATATTTGATGAAACAGACATATACAAAGAAATCCAAGTCCAACTTTAGTAAACACTTAAAGAAAAGGATGTGAATAAAGTATTATTATAGAACTATAAGATTAAAACATTACTTTCTGATAACTTATACAAAAGCCAAACAGAACTATTCATGGCAGTACTTATGCCATCTTCAATTAAAAATACAGAGAAGCAGTCTAGAACTTTGTTCACACAAGCACAGACCCAACATCAGTCACTGTCTAGTTGATATCATCAATCACACTGACACACCCCACATTGGATTTTAAGAGCATCATATCACACTGCTGACTTACACCGGACATAATCCCAAGTGAATCTAATGAGTGTCACTAGACATATACATGTGGATCATTTAATCAATTCTTATTGATGGGCTAAGTGAAAATGTTGCTACCATGCCTGGCACATAGAAGGTGTCCAATAAAAGTCTACTGAATCGTTAGACTTACACAAGAAAGAAATAAGAGACTGAGATTACCTGGTTTCCCAGTCTCGTCCAACAAGATTAATGACCACATTGCTGTGCTCCACCGCTCTTCGGATAGAATCTTTGTCTCTCCCATTCCATTCCTATAGCAGTAAGAGCCAATCAGATGAAAACATAAGGGGCCCACCCTGGCACCTAATGCTTCCATAGCTTCCTAGACAAGTTTTAAAATGGACCATATACTCTAGTATCAATATGGTGGCATTTAAACAGTTTCCATTGATTACAACAGAAATGAGACGGAGGTCTCAGACTCAGTGCTGATTCTCTTGACTCTTCTGGGACAATGAGGTTAAAAAAATATTTTACTCAAGCAATCAAATAACAGAACCAAAGAGGCAGTTCATATTTTAGATATTAATTTTTGTCCACCCAACTACCCAAGTTTATAAAGGAATTCAGTAATCAAATTTCCCTTCCTGAAACAGCCAAAGAACAAAGGATCATTTGGGAGATAAAGAACATCCCCTGTTTATCCACCACTTACAGACTGAGGATAAAAGAAGGGCTTTTAAAGTCTAGCTAAATGGGGTGAGGGACATTCATGACTATTTCTTTTTTCTTTGTAATTTCTTCCATTTTTATAATTTCAGATCTAATAATTTCTACCTTAAAGACATGAAAACTGACTAAAATGAACTGACTAAAACCTCAGGTATTGGCATAAAACTACACTTTTGAACAGTTTATTAGTCATTTAGGACTTAAGTTGATGATGAATTTGTCAAAAATAATGTCTGAGAATTAAATAACCCAGATAAAGACAAAAAATTTTCCTATATTAAAATGAAAATTGAACTCTGTAAGCACTTCAATGAAAGATAAGTAAATATTCTAGGCCCAAATACTAAGAGAGAGAGAGAGAGAGAGAGAGAGAGAGAGAGAGAGAGAGAGAGAGAGAGAGAGAATGTGTATATATATATATATATATATATATATATATATATATATATATATATATATATCAGTGCAATGATACGGGGAGAGGGAAAAACAGGGGGTGGGGAGCAGTGGGAGAGAAAGAGAATCAACTTAAATGTACTAGAAAAAAAGGAAAATTAAAAATCAAGAACAAAAATATTCAGCAAAAAACAGTTGGAACTGATAATGCAGTGTGGTGCAAACAGTATAAAATGGTAGTGCTGGAGTCAAACAGAGGCATGCAGACCCAGTTTGCCATTTACTAACTTTGAATAAGTTATTTCTCCAAACCCCAGGTAAAATTAGAAAATACCAAAGTTTGGTGCAATGGCCCATACCTTTAATTCCAGTTATTAGGGAGGCTGAGGCAGGGGGAATGCAAGTTCAAGGTCAGCCTATGCAACATAGTAAGACCCATTTCAAAATAAAAAATAAAATGGGCTGGGGGTATAGCTCAGTAATAGAGTACCTCTGAGCTCAATCCCCAGCAAAACAAAGAAAGAGAGAGGCAGGGAGGGAAGAAATACAGTCTACCTCGTGAGGGTGCTCTGAAGACTACGTATACATCAAATCTTCTGCACAATGAATGATATACTTAACAAAAAAAAACTAGCTCTGTACATAAAGATAAAAAAGGTGTTATCAGAAAAGATGCCAAGGATTAGAAAAGTATGCCAGATGAATTACAGTAGAAGAGCTTGAGACATAACAGTGTGAACTAACAGCATAGGAGAAATCAAAAGGAAACCAAATTCTCAAGGATAAGGCCCAAGAGGCATAAGGAGGCTGGTAAACCAAGTAGCCATTTATATAACACTTTCAAATGGATTAAAGTGGGGTAATCATACCCCCTACTCAAAATGGCCTGTCTCAAAAAAAGCACATTAAAAAAACACTCAACACACTGGATTCTCAGTTGCCTTAAGTCTTACTCATTAAGACATGCTTAAAGCACAGCTCAATACTATTTATTGAGTAAATTACTACCTGTAGGAAGAATAAAGTAAATGTCATATGGCTCAATTCTAGTGATTCCATGTTTGCAAGCTAGTCAAAGATTTCACCTATATGTGGTGAAATACTTTAATTCAGAGGCACTAACAAAGTGATCAATAAAATTAAGTTACAAAGAACTAGAGAAAATTGGGTGCAGTGGCACACACCTGTATTTTCAATGAGATAGGCAAATCATAAGTTGGAAACCAGACTCCACAATTTAAGGAGACCTTATATGAAAATAAAAAATAAAAAGGTCTAGGGATGTAGCTCAGTAGTAGAATCCCTAGTGTAAGGGGAAAGAAAAAAAAGAAAAAAGACAAATTGGTGAAAAGCTAAGCTTCTGCACTTACAATGTCAAGAAGATATTTGATAATAAACTATTAGAAAAGAAAAATATTTGAGAAACAAGAAATGTCCAACATAACTATTACACTTAGCTTGAGTATTTAAGAAGAAACAAATGAAAATGTCATTACAAATAAGTTTTTAAAAAAGTCAAAATTTAAGGGGATTTCAAATCATCTGTATGAATATCATGTCAGAGATGCTAAGATATTTACCAGTATTTTTTAAAGGCAAAGGGTATAAATGGAAGAGCTCAGTTTTCATAGAGTATGACAAAAGTAGAAAGTTGGCTAAAAGCATATTTAAGCCAAACATCAAGGCCCAGAGAGGGCAGCAATCAATAAGACAGCTACAGGCATTCTGGGCAGTATAATTCTTTATGGAAAGGAACAATTCTGAGCACAGTAGGATACTGAGCATCCTTAGTCTCTATCTGATAAGCCAGTACAGCTCTATAATTACTGTACAACTTAGGCATTTTTAATCACTCCCTTCAAGGTTCTTCCCATCCTCCTTGCCTTGCCCCATTGGCAACTCTGGCCTAAAGGAAGACCCTATAGATTAAAGAACAACAACAGGGCCGGGTGGGGTGGTGAACACTGTAATCCCATTGGCTCGGGAGGCTGATACAGGAGGATCACGAGTTCAAAGCCAGCCTCAGCAACAGCAGAGGCACTAAGCAACTCAGTGAGACCCTGTCTCTAAATAAAATGCAAAAAAGGGTTGGAGATGTGGCTCAGTGGTTAAGTTTCCCTGAGTTCAATCCCTAGTACTCCCCACCCCCAAAAAAGAATGTCAACAGGGAATGCTTGGGAAGGCATTCTAAGTTAAATCCATGCTAAGTGAACTAAGTTATAAAATATCCCATTGGAGATAGTTTTCTGATTTAAAAGTACCATTCCATAGAAATATAAATGAAGTATATATGTAATTCTGAATTTACTACTTTCTGAATTTTCTAATAGCCACATTTAAAAGAGTAAAAGAAACTCATTTTAGTATATATTTTATTTAACCTGATATATCGGTTCACTATTTCAATGTGTAATAACTACAAAAATCACTGATACGTTGAATATTATTTTTTCCATACTAAGTTGTTGAAATTTGCATTTTATACTTACAGCACATCTTACATTTCAAGTGCTTGAGAGCCACCATGTGGCTGGTGGCTATCACATTGGACAGAACAGGCCTAGAGTAGGAATTAGCAAACTATAACCCACAGGCCAAATCTGGCCTGCAGCCTGATGTTATAAACAAAGTTTTAATGGAAAACAGCCACCTACTGATGGCCAGCCTAAAAAGTCTGAAATATTTATTATCTAGCCCTCACATAAAACCTCTGCCATCTACTGCTGTAACACTTGCATACAAAACAAGAGATACAGGAACCTAACTGAAGGAACTTACAAATAAAGCATACTCCTGGTCCATTCTGGGATAAAATTATCCTTCCTCTTTCTCTTAAAAATGACCTTTCTTTTAATTCACATTCATCAACTCCAATTATTAGTCATATAGGTCTTAACAGAGAGATAATCTGACCCAGATCACCCATGGGCCGAAGATGCATAACGTCATAAGGATCGCACCGATAGGGTAGGATCACCTGTGACCCCATCCGTCCTAAAAAATGAATTGAAACAAGGATCAACATCAATATAATATACACATGTTATACAATAATGATTTGGTAAATATATAAATTCTAGTATGGTATATGAATTGATAAAAAGCATATTTTGTCATGCTAACGATGTTATAACTTTTCAATTCATTATTCCCATCTTAATGTCTTAAGTAGGAAGCATGACTATATTCTTAATGTACGGTAGATAAAAATTACATATATCCAACATAGAAGGAACTTGGATACTGTTAAATGAAAAGAAACATAGCTGATGGCCTCTCATTGGGCAATACTAACCAATGGCAAGGGAGCAGTCTGAACTCAAGGAACTTTACTTACCAAGATGGTTGACAACATATCGGCCCAGGAAGCCTGTTGTTCGAAACACAGTAGCCACGACCCCACTGACAGAAGAACGCCCACCTTTTCCATGAGGAATGAGAGCATGATGAAGCTGGCGACAGGGTGGACCATAAACCACAGATGTGGCTACTGCAGAAATAGCAGAACCTTTTGGGGGAAAAAAACAGGATATATAAAACACCATAGGATAATATAAAACTATCTGTGAATACACAAAGCTTCTTTCCCTGGAAACATTATTTTGTAATCAACACCTCAGTAATTTAGTAATAAATTCGCAATAGTAATAATAAACAGCAAATTATTGCAATACAAAATCCTTAGGACATGAGGAAATATAGAAAAATCAAGAAATAAACTCCTTGCCCCACAGGATATAATATACCCAGGAAGATAAATCACATTAAGTCATACTGCCATGAGGAAGAACTCCTGAATAAAATGTATTAAGAAAGGTCTTAAAGTGGAATAGCAGAAAAAATAGAACTCCAAGAGAAACACATCACATACAACAATGTAGAGGTTGGAAAGAATAAGACTAGCACAAATTAACATTAAAAGACCTATCTGGAACACATTCTAAAATGATGACTAATGAAAAATAAAGTTGATGATGTGGACTGAAGGCAGAGAATTGTTAGTACAGAGCATTAGGGGAAAAAACGATGCAATTCAGACTTAATATAAAACCACTGGAAAACATCAAAATGATGACTTAATGAGCAAAGTACTTGCAGAAACATTTTCTGATTTTTAGAAAGGTTAACAGCAAGTGATTTGTCATACCTCCCACAATTTCTCTTTTATGGACTTGGTTTCTTGGTACTAGAAGAAACCCTCAAAATCAGTGCATCAGTACTTACAGCTCTGTGTAGTATGTGTGCAAAGAGACCATCTGGCCTTAGCAGGTGCATCTGCAGGGTTGGGAAATTTACTATTTCCTATAGTAGCCCATTCTGATTTGAGTCATTCTAATCATTAGAGTGATTCTTAGTACTTTTATTCCTCATCTTTCTCTGGAATAACAAAGAACAAATCTAATTACTCTTTACATCTAACTGCAGCAACTATATTCCCACTAAATACTCTCTTCTGCAGGTTAAACATCTCCACTTCCATCAACTTCCCCTCCTCTGGCAGAAATGTAAATTCCCTTTGGATATGTTCCAATTTCTCATTCCCTTATAACTTCTTAAAGGAGAATTTTAGAGCAAGTTACCCAACTTTCACATAAGTAGAAATAAGTAAAAATATTTAAAATGCTAAAGAGCTTCCATTCCTGTCAGCAAATTTTGGAGTTTAGCACTGGCACTGTATGCTTGGAAGAAAATAAGAGAGATAAATGGTAATTTCTTTAGAAAATTTGTGTTTGTTTTCTGGGAATAACTTCCCAATGGCACTCTACACAAAACTGTTTTTCCCTATCAAAAAGTATGAAATTTGGTATTTGTTTTTTAGGGATTGCCTAGCTTCACTAAGCATAATCTGCTCTAGTGCCATCCATTTCCCTGCAAATTCCATGATTTTGTCATTTTCTAGTGCTGTGTAATATTCCATGGTGTATAAATGCCACATTTTTTTTATCCATTCATCTATTGAAGGGCCTCTGGGTTGGTTCCACAGTCTAGCTATTGTGAATTGTGCTGCTATGAACATCGATGTGGCAGTATCCCTGTAGCATGCTCTTTTAAGGTCTTCAGGGAATAGTCCGAGAAGGGCAATAGCAGGGTCAAATGGTGGTTCCATTCCCAGCTTTCCCAAATGAGAACAACTATGAACAGAGCAGGGAGAAAGAGCAGGAAGAAAAGATTAACATTAAACAGAGACATGAGATGGGAGGGAAAGGGAGAGAAAAGGGAAATTGCATGGAAATGAAGGGAGACCCTCATTGCTATACAAAATTACATGTAAGAGGTTGTGAGGGGAATGGGAAAATAAACAAGGAGAGAAATGAATTACAGTAGATGGGGTAGAGAGAGAAGATGTGAGGGAAGGGGAGGGGGATAGTAGGGGAAAGGAAAGGTAGCAGAACACAACAATTACTAATAGGGCATTATGTAAAATTGTGGATGTGTAACCGACGTGATTCTGCAATCTGCATTTGGGGTAAAATTGGGAGTTCATAACCCACTTCAATCTAATGTATGAAATATGATATGTCAAGAGCTTTGTAATGTTGTGAACAACCAATAAAAAAAAAGTATGGAATTGAGGCCTGGCATGATGGTGCATACTTGTAGTTCTAGTTACTCAGGAGGCACAAGGAGGATCCCTCAATCCCAGGAGTGCAAGGCCAGCCTGGGCAACATAGCAAGGCTTCAGTGCTGCCATGTTGCGAAAAAATAAAAACAAAATCAGAAATCAAAGTATGAAATTAGAGAAATAGCCTGGTTTTCAGAACAATAGTTGAAACCACAGAAATTAAAATCAAACACAGATCAGACCTATAGTAATAACATAACAACAGCTAAACTTATAGAAATCTTACCAGGTGTCCAGCATCATTCTAAGTGCTACTAAGAAACAATAAAGGCAAAGTACCTGTTTCAACTACATAAATCCTAAAATGTTACAAAGGGCCTTTAAAAAGAAATTAGGCTAAATTCCTATTTTAAGATGTTACACAATGGGGCTGGGGTTGTGGCTCAGCGGTAGAGCTCTCGCCTCGCACATGAGAGACCCTGGGTTCAATCCTCTGCACCACATAAGAATAAATAAGTGAAATAAAGGTATTGTTTCCAACTACAAATAAAAAAATAAATATTAAAAAAAGATGTTACACTAAAGTCAAGAAAAGCTTAATTTATAGTAGTTAACCCCATATTCTTGACTCCTTGTCCAATATTTTTCTACTCAACATTCTTTTCAGATATAAAAGTTTAATTTTAATTTCCTTTTATACTTAGCCAATAAAATAAGCCATCATTTTTAAGCCATCATATGTTTACTTTTTTTAATTTGGTACCAGGGATTGAACTCAGGATGATTAACCAATGAGCCACATCCCAACACTTTTTACTTTTTATTTTGAGACAGGGTCTCCCTAAGTTGTGCAGGGCTACACTAAGTTGCTGAGGCTGGCCTTGAACTTGCCATCCTCCTGCCTCAGCCTCCTGAACCTCCAGAATGTTAGCTGTGCACCACCACACCCAGTTTACTTTAGAAATTTCAAGAATTAGGTTTTAAGATATACCCTCCTATAACTTCTATGTTTTCTACTATGATAAGATATAAATTTTATCTCAAAAATAAAAAAAACAAATCAGTCTACTTTTTTCTCATAAATCTGTTTAATTTCTTCCCACTTCAGTGGCAATAAATTCTTTAAGATAAAAGCTACTAAAATTACATATTTTAGCTTCAGTTTTGGATGCTTGAAGCAAATTCCAAGATATTTTAAGAATACCAGTGTAATTTTATAGGTAAATATTTTGTCATCTAGGAGTCCTATGGAAATATGATTTGCTCAGTATTTCAATTCTAAGGAAAAATCACAAAAACGAAACCCAATTTTAACTAGACTGAATGGCAATAATGGGTTGAAGAAAAAAGAAGAATTGACCATAGTATGAATGAGTGACAGAATTTTAAGGAAAATAGTTAGTTTTAAAATTAATTTCTCAATAGAGATCTTAACCCTCAATTTCTTAAACAAAGCCTTGTGTACTGCTTATTAATGCCAATCTCAGAATGGTAAGCGGTTCCCTAGATTTTATCCATCCTACTCAAACTTCAATTGTTAAATTTTGCATTCATATTTTCAATCCTAAAGTAACTCACACCCAGTCTCTTAAAAAGGAAAGTATGTTGGGGCTGAGGTTGTGGCTCAGCAATACCACACTTGCCTGAGATCTGTGAGGCGCTGGATTCGATTCTCAGCACCGCATATAAATAAATAAATAAAATAAAAGTCTATCAACAACTAAAAAATATTTTTTTAAAAAAAGGAAAGTATGTTTCTCTTTTACATCATTTTCAGGAAGTCCAGTCTCTAATAGAAGACAGGATTCTGTATTTGTACTATTAATACAGCTGAACAATTATAATCCAAGCTGAAGTACTAATAGTATCCTAGGATTCTTTCCCCCAATAAAAAGGGTAATACTTCACCAAGCTACATAATTGAGATGCCAATTGAGATGCTGCATTTTGAGATGCCAAGCCACTGCATCCTTCAACATAAGAACAATGAGACCAAATAATCATATTATTCTGTCAAATGAATACCTAGGAATTCATGATAAAAATATTATAGCTGAAAGCTTTGTTTATCGTTTCTATCTCGACATACCAGAACAATTTTAGAAGTATCTATATTAGCAGCTCAAACTGTCAAAACCAAAGATTAGTATGACCCTAAATTTAATAATTAAAAATCCTCAATTAACTACATGTAATATGTGGCAAATGTTCTCAGAATATTCTTCCACAGAGATTGTGAACCAATAAATGAGTACTGTAAAAAAAATGACTTTTGATTTTTAATTGGCAGTCTTAGTATAAGGAATATTAGTTGTAGGAATATTAATCTACTTACTCATACAGAGTTGAGCATTTTTGTTTTGGGTTAATATCCTATATTTTCTTACTGTGGACAACATATTCATTACTGTGCTGGTCATAGAGAGCTTCAAATTCTTCTACATCTTGCCGAAGATGGTTAGGCACAGCAAATGGGCCTGCAGAATCTGAATTGTGTCTTCTGATTAAAAAAATAATTTTGTTAATAATAAACTTTTGGATAGGCTAGGTGAACTTTTAATGGAAAAAAACAACATGATGATAACGAACATATGACTTGATTTTATGTGGAAGGAAAGTACTACCAGAGAGTTAGTGTGGAAAAGATACCCTTCATATCTTATAGTCAAGAAACATTATATCTGACATTCTAAGTAAGCACTTTTAATTTAGCCCTAAACCAAGCACATTTTCCCGCAGCTCCAGTTTAAAAAAAAAAATCAATGTTGTATTAATTGTAACTTGTTAAAGGGTTGAGAGACAAATGAAGATCTTATAATTGCTATTAATTTAAGTGATATTGAGACTGGTAAAAAGTACTAACAAAAAGATTTCTTTAAAAAAAGAATATGAGGGCTGGGGTTGTGGCTCAGAGGTAGAGTGCTCAACTAGCATGCGTGAGGCACTGGGTTCGATCCTTAGCACCACATAAAGTAAAAAATAAAGACACTGTATCCACCTATAATTAAAAATAAATAAACGAATATTTTTTAAAAAAGAATATGAGATTTTAGTACTTTCAAAAGATACAGTAGATTGAGTGTGAGACCTAAACCAGACAGTATGGTTTAAATCCTGGCTCTGCTATTTATATAAGCCTTGTGCCTGGAGCAAGTCATTCAACTACAACTGCCTGAGTTTCTTTATTTATACTATGGACACAATATCAGTACTTATATCTTAGAGTGGAGGAATGGATTAAATTAATTTATATATGTAAATGCCTTAGAGTAGTGCCTCATACATATTCGTTCATTTCAATGGAGACTGTTATATTATGATCTGTATGTCTGCGTTCCCCAAAAACTCATAGGTCATGAGGGCAAAGACATGATGAATGGGATTTGTACCTTTACAAAAGTATCTTTAGAAAGCTGCCTTATTTTTATGGTTTAGACATGATGTGTCCCACAAAATCTCACATGTGAGACAATGCAAAAAGTTTTGAGGTAAAATGATTGGGGTCTGAGAGCCTTACTGCTTTCCTCTACCACCTCCTTCCACCATGATGTGCTGCCTCTGGTACAGAACAATGAAGCTGATGTCAATGGACTGAGACCTCTGAAACCATGACCCCCAAATAAACTTTTCCTCCTTTAAAAGTGTTCTTGTTAGATCTTTTGGTCACAGCAGCAAAAATGCTGACTAAAACACTTGTCCATGTATCATGTGAGAAAAAAGTGAGAAGGTACCATCTATGAACCAGACCTTCATGAGACAACAGATATGTCAGCTCTTTGATCCTGAACTTCTTAGCCTAAAGAACTGAGAAAAGCCAAATTGTGAAAAGTAAATTTCTGTTGTTTGTAAGCCCCTCAGTTTATGGTATATTGTTCTGGCAGCAAAAATGGACAAAGACTGGATCTTAATTCCTCTACTTAGAGAATTCATGAAAATGAGTGCATTTTTTTAAGAGAAAGAGAGAGAGAGAGAGAGAGAGAGAGAGAGAGAGAGAGAATTTTTTTATTTTTTAGTTTTCGGTGGACACAAAATCTTTATTTTTTATGTGGTGCTGAGGATTGAACCAAGCGCCCCGTGCATGCCAGGCAAGCGCGTTACTGCTTGAGCCACATCCCCAGCCCCAAAGAGCGCAAATGTTAACTGTTCTTTTTTTTTTTTTTTTTTTTGGTGCTAGGGATCGAACCTAGGGCCTTGTGCATGCAAGGCAAGCACTCTACCAACTGAGCTATATCCCCAGCCTCTGTTCTTCTTCTTCTTTTTTAAATATATTTTTTAGTTGTAGATAGACACAATACCTTTATTTATTTTTATGTGGTGCTGAGGATTGAACCCTGTGCCTCACAAATTTGAGGCAAGTACTCTATCACTGAACCACAACCCCAGCCCAAATTTTAACTGTTCTTAAACTCCCTAAGAAATGTGAGCTTCTTTGTTTGGTATTATCAGTTTCTTTAAAACATAGTTTCAACAATCAGAGGCATGAAAAATCATATAAAGTTAAACCATAACATCATATATAGCTTCCAAAGTAGCTTCTTTCTCCTATTATAGTAGCATTAGTTAACTACCAATAGGACATTCTCTTTACTGAATACTTTAAAGGACATTTTCTAGACATTTTTATAGGGATTTCCCATAGTGCCCTGAACACAGTGCATCCTCAATATATGCTTACTGAATAAATCACCATTCCTGAGACTTTAACTCATAATGAATTCTTAATGACAAGCCATGCTATTAATTCAATTGAGATATATTATATCAGGTTGTCAATATGTAAATCTTTAAAAATGAAAGGGAAATAAAACACAAGTTTAGAGTACATTAAATTAACATGCCGTATCAAGTGAAAAGCATGTGAGTTATAATGAGGCAAAAATTTTAACAATCATACTTACTTATAATCTTCACCTGAACTGATAGTCTCATTATTTGGTGTTACTGTAGTTGTTCCAGACCCAACTAACATTGGCTGGTTTAAAAGAAAAAGAAAAAATGACAATGACATCTAATTTAAAAGTCTATGAAAGAAAAAACATTATCATTAAAATTTATAAACATTTATATAATATTTAAAACCTATTTTTAATATTTAAAACAATATTCAAATAATATTTAAAACAATATGTAAAACCTATCCAAATTTTCTTATAAATAGGAACACATAGTAATATAAGTTTCAATGGCCAGAAATAAATTCAAATTAACATTTGCGATAGATTCCAGTGCTCCAAAGGTACAAGGAACAAGGAAGCTTATACTGGAATTCCAAGCTGCCTGCATCCTCCTCTAACACATGCTCATATAAGTTTCAATGGCCAGAAATAAATTCAAATTAACATTTGGGATAGATTCCAGTGCTCCAAAGGTACAAGGTACAAGGAAGCTTATACTGGAATTCCAAGCTGCCTGCATCCTCCTCTAACACATGCTCATTCTCTCTACCCCTGTTCCTCTTTTGCCCCCAAGACATGTTGAAACCAAGAGGAATGCACTATGATGCTGAAATAATGAGAATAGAGCCTTAGGTAAAAAGGAAAAGTTACCATCAATTCTAAGACTGATATGATGACTAGAATTCATCATTCTTATTTGAATATTTTAGATAATAAATATTTAAATAAATAAGTCCAACAAGAGCTTTTGAATACTAGAAACCAATATCTTATCTGCTCTTATATGAGATATAGAAACCAATATCTTATATATTCTTATCTCTCCCTAAAATTCAGCACAGAAATAATAATAAATAATTATTAAAGATTTACTACCCAATGAGCAAAGGTTATTATAACAGGCACAGGAAAGTCAAATAACTTGCTCAAGGTCACAGAAAATAATTGGTAGAACCAAGACAGGAACTCTACCCTATGGCTATCCATAATAGAGTACTACATTATATTTTTACTCAGAAATATCTATAAAATATAAATAATTATAAAGATTAAGAGTTTCTTTCAAGAGTTATTTATGTGCAACATGAACCTTAAATTTCCTCAAAATGTAGAAGACTGCCAAAATAGACTAAACCCTAGAAAGTCTTTCTCTAAAAAATGTTTCAAAATACTGCAAGAATTGCTTATTTCTGGGCTGGGGATGTGGCTCAAGCGGTAGCACGCTCGCCTGGCTTGCATGCGGCCCGGGTTCGATCCTCAGCACCACATACCAACAAAGATGTTGTGTCCGCCGAGAACTAAAAAAAAAAAAATATATATATTAAAAATTCTCTCTCTCTCTCTCTCTCTCTCTCTCTCTCTCTCTCTCTCTCCTCTCTCACTCTCCCTTTTAAAAAAAGAATTGCTTATTTCTAACTTATATATCCATTTTTGAGAGTCTGGGCAGAAATTAATTCAGAAAATATTCCATACCTTTGTGTCTTTTGGCTTCTTTTTCTTGCCTTTGTTTTTAACCTTGGTAGAACTAAACGAAAAATGTGGGGGGGGGACAAAACAAAACAATGAACACTCAAATAACAGCATTATGTAGGTCAACATAAACAAACCTGACACGAGCGAGACTGCAGCGGGGTCTCGTGATCCTCCCCAGGGGGTCCTGAAGTCAGGACCATCTCTGCTACAGGTAACCGCTCCCGAGCTAAGGATCCGTGTCTTGGAAAGAAATCGCCGCACGCCGTTTGCCTTTTCGAATGCACGGTTTATTCACACCAGGGGTTCATCACAGGAGGTGCAGGAACAGAGACTGGCGGGGCTCAGTTCGCTCGGTGTTGACCCACGGGCGCCGTGGGTCTAAACTGGCCAAAGAGCTCAGCCTTCCTGGCCTTTAAATACTGTAGTTGTTTACAACATTTCACACAAAAAACATGACTTCTATCCTTATCTCATCTTTACAGATTATGGTTACATCACAATACGCTTATCCTAAACCATCACACTTGTTTATGCTAAACTACACCACAATGTGTTTTACCTTATGTCCTTATCTATCTCACACACATCTCTAACTTATGCACCCCTCTACATCAGAGTTAGTTTACTTCACATTCTCCTGTCAAAACCACATTAAGTTTCACAGACTAATCATCAGTTATATGTATATAAAATGTTGTGTATCAGCCCAAGTGCTATGGCTTATAATAAAAAAGAAGAAAAGGCTTAATAATGTCAAATGTTATGATTAAAATTAAATTGTCCTAACATTTTAATCTCATTTTCAACAGGGCTTATGTTATTCTAAATAATTAACTAAACTTTTAAGTAATTCTGATTATGTGCTATAATAGCATTTAATGATATCCCTTTTACTAAGCAAACAGATGTTCCACACCCAGCCAGATAATGGGGCACAAAGAGTGAAAGGAGCAGTATTAATTTCTCTATATGTGTATGTTAGCTGTACTTCCATACTTAGCAGGGCAAAATCTGATAGAGCAGAGTAAGACAGAATTCCATATATTTGATCCTGAAAACTGATAAAACAAGTATCTTTCTCTTTTCATTATTTAATCATGTTCCTCAAATGAAGAATTTCTGGCCTGCCAGAAAGAACAAAAGACAACCACAAGTTGTCAAGGAAAACAACTCTTGAATTACTCTTAAGTTAAACTCATGTTGGAGCTAAGTGAAACAAAGTCCCTTTATTTTCCTTCAGCACAAAAATACCACAATTTTTTTTTCTCAACTAAAGAACTTTTCCTTTTCTCCTTCTAATATTAACATTTATTAGTTGTAAAACTTTATGGAAAGTATTTAACTTAAGCCTCAGAGTTTGCTGAGGAATGCCCCATTCCTAAGAGGATGAGTGGAAATAACTTTCTAATGAAATGACATACATATTCAGAAATCTTCTCAATTTGGTTCTAAAATGCTACCTGTGATGTAAGCAAATACTGGCCTCATTATTCCTCTTCTCCTTTGGCTAATCCATTTCAAATTTCATGTGGATTTGGGTAAGACTGAGCTTTCATACTAATCACAGAGAACTTACTTTCCCATATATGTTTGTTCAGTGTCCCCCACTGAGTATAGTCTTCATAATAGTGTTTATGGTCCTGTTTCTAATTTTATACTGCATGCATCAGTTAAAATGCTGAAGATTCAGGGAGGGTTTGCTTTGCTTCAGTGTATGCTCTGGTAGACTATATGTTATCCTGAAGAACATATTTTCTCCTCCACTCTCCCTGTCTCCTCCAAGAGGTGCTTGTGATCTTCCAAGCATACTTTGGGAGGATGTTATCAGCCTTACTTTGTTTCAGTGAGAAGAGAACAGTTTCCAGAGTAGGAACTATCTAAAAATGTCTCCTTAGTGATGAAAGCATTTATTGCCAAGACTTTTGTTGCTTTGTCAATTGTCTATATTGGCTGTAACCGCCAGGATTTTGCTGTTTAATTATTTAAACCACATAAATGGGCAATGTTTCATATATTATCTCTATTTCTTCTTTAAAAGTGAATTATAAAATTTTAACTTTGACCCATATTTGTATAGATGAAATATCTGAGACTCAGAAAAGTTAATGATTTGCCTATAGTCACACAATTAGACTTCTGACTCTTACTACAATCTTCTGGCTATATTCCTTACTTCTGCTGTTGTTCTGGTAAGGAAGTAATTTATATTTCTGAAAACTAAATGGATAAAGCCCAACAGTGCACTGTGGAAATTGAGATGTGCAGGCCACAAGTCCCCAATATCTGTTCTGCATTTATTTCAACACACCAAATATTTGACCTCCGTGAAAAGAATGCCAAGGTAAATTAGGCAGAACCAGAAACAGGAGCTCATATACATGCCATATATTAGTGGCGATTTCAGATGTTTGAGTTTCTTTCTTTGTACAGTTGAAAGTGGAATAATATTTGTCAGGGCTAGACAAACAGTAGATGCTGGCAGAAGACCTTGCCTTGTATATGACTCACTTCCATTAGTACACTACACTTCAACATGACTTTTTAATTGTGGGGAGTGACTCAGCCCTACTCGTCATGCCCAGCCTAAACCTCCATCTTCCCTGCATTTAAGGACAAGATACTTGTTTAAATTCCACTTAAGTTATATGATCTCTTTACTTAAAGTCTAATATTTTATGCATTTTTATTCTATTAAGTCTAAATCCTTATGCTTGATTTTCAAGGAATTTCATAATCTGACCTAAGCACACAAATATGTCATCCTTTATAGAATCCTGTCCTCTTAGCAAAATGAGGTGTCCTTACTGTCATTTAAACATACTTCTTTCTGCTGAGTCTTTCTTATGCTGTTTAATTCACTTGCCTTTTATTCTCTTTTTAGAATGAATCCTATGTACTTATCCAGGTCTAGCTCAAATCCCAAGACTCATCTCTGACTTTTAACTCTTTAGTGTTTACAATTTGTACCAAAATACATTTTAGCATTTATTTTGTGGCAGAGTAGGGCCCTTGCCACCCTCCCACTACACTAACTTTTACCAAGGAGGAAACTGGTGTTACCAAGAAAGACCTGTTTATTTTTTAGGAGTTCCCATTCTCGAGATTATAATGAGGATCTAGAGTCACCTCCACCCTTGGAGATAGATCCAAGATTGGGGTCCTTCGGCACAGGTGTAAAGGTTGATCCATTGCCTAAACCTCTTACACTGGCACAGAAGATGATGTACACACACACACACATACACACACACATACACACACACACACCAAAACTCAGAAAGGAAGGAAGGAAGGAAGGAAGGAAGGAAGGAAGGAAGGAAGGAAGGAAGGAAGGAAGGAAGGACAGAGAAAGAAGGAAGGAGACCCTTTGAAATCCATTGAGAAATGATACTGTTCTGGTCAACCTGACAGAAAATGGATATTTGTTGTCATTTTCTGACTTACCATATTGTGACCAAGCATAGTGCTTTTATTTTTATTATTTTTTTACTAAGACCTTTACTAGGATTCACCTGGTTTATAACTTTCTACCTTTAAATATAACTGAATAGGCTGGAAGGTGGTGGTAGAGTCTGTAATCCCAGATATTCAGGAGGCTGAGGCTGGAGGATCGCAAGTTTGAGGTAAACTTGGGGAACTGAGCCAGACCCTGTTTCAAAATAAAAACTAAACTGGGCATGGTGGCACATACCTGTAATCCCAGCGGCTCAGAATGGTGAAACAGGAGAATTGGTATTTCAAAGCCAACCTTAGCAACTTAACGAGGCCCTGAGTAACTCATTGGGACCTATCTCTAAATAAAATACAAAAGAGGGCTGGGGATGTGGCTCAGTGGTTGAGTTCCTAAGAGTTCCATCTCTGATAGCAAAAAAAAAAATTAATAATAGATGAATAAATAAAATAAAAAGGGCTGGGGATGTAGCTCAGCAGTAGAGCACCCCTGGATATTTGTACTAGGGAGTAAAAAAAAAAGAATTTTCAATGCATATTACTTTTTGTCTAGTTTATTTCATTCAGATTCTCCCTGTTTTTGCTATTATCAATAGTTCTTTATTCTTGCTAAGTATGTTTCCAAAATTTATTATCTATTTTCCTATTGATGTACATTGGGAATTTTTTTAAGTAAACCAGGTTATATTTATACAGTGGAAAACTGTTAAGCAATGAAAATAAGAAGTACATTCACATTCAACAACTTGGATAAATCTTATAAAAATACATATGGAGCTAAAAAAGCCACATACCAAAGAACACATGTGTATGATTACACTGTATAAAGTAACAAAACAGGCAAAACTAATCCTTGTTATTAGAAGTTAAAATTGTGCCTAACTCTGGGGGAGCGGAGGGAATAATTAGGGGAGCAATGAGAAAGGTCTCATGAAGGTGCATTTGATGTCCAATTTCTTGACCTGGGTTAGGGTTCAGTGGATATGTTTACTTTGTGATAATTCATTGTGCTATACGTGATTTTCTTTTGTCTGTTATATTTAATAAAAGAGAAGCTCTATTAACAGTAAAAAAATCAATCTCTACATTCATGTAATAGTTAGTAATCAAATGCCTACTATATGGTTAATATGAGTATAAGGGTTCTGAGGCATGTAAGACAGACATGTTCCCACAGTCCAACATTGGGGATTTTTTGACTATTACAAATAAAACCATCATGAATAGGTGGATGTATGCTTTTATTTCTCTGGAGTAAATATCTCGACAGATGTGATTTAATTTTTAAAGCAACTGCCAAACAGTTTTCTAACAGTTTGTGCCATTGTTTATACTACATGTTATAGTCTGCAGTTCTAAGAGAGATACCATAGTCTTCATCTTTGTCAACATTTGTTATGATGAGTCTTAAATTTTGTCCATCCTACTGTATGTGTAATAACATTGCAGTTTTGATTTACATTTCAACTTATGTTGGATATCCTTTCATGTGCACATTCACCATATTTGTATCTACTTTGGTGAAGAAAAAAATCTTCTGCCCATCTTTTCAAATTGGGTGATTTTTCTTATTAATAAGTTGTAAGAATCATTTGTATATCCTAGATATCATTCTCTTGAGAGATATATGTTTTGCCAATACTTTGTCCTAGTCTGTCAGCTTACCTTTCCATTTCCATAACAATGAATATAGAATAGACAAAGTTTGTTTTTGTTGTTGTTTTTGGTACTGGGGATTGAACTCAGGGTCATACCACCACTGAGCCACATCCCCAGTCCTATTTAGTATTTTATTAAGAGACAGGGTCTCACTGAGTTGCTTAGTGCCTCACTTTTGTTGAGGCTGGCTTTGAACTTGCAATCCCCCTGCCTCAGCCTCTTGAGCCACTGGTATTACCGGTATGCACCACCACGCCCAGCATGAGACAAAGTTTTTAAGTCTGATTTATTTCTGAGATGAGAGAGAGAAAAAAGAGAGCATGAGGCAGAGAGAGCTAGTTAGTTTTAAAAGTCTCTGCCAAGCAGCTTTTTATATTTTCTTCCAGAAGTTGTATAGGTTTAGCTGCTACATTTAGGTCTGTAGTCTATTCCTACCAGTAGTGTGTGAGGGCTCCCATTGATCCACATCCTTGCCAACTTATTAATATCTTTTTGATTATAACCATCTTAATAGATGTGAAGTAGTATCTCACTGAGGTTGTACATTTCCCTAATGGTGCTGGGTATCCTTTTATTTGCTTATTTGCTTTTGCATATTTTCTTTGGAGAAATGTCTATTCTAATTTCTTGCCATTTGTCTTTTCATATTGAACAATAAGGATTGGTTGTATATTCTAGGTAGTTATATTCTAACTACATGAATTGTAAATATTTTCTTCTATGATTGTGTTTTCACTTTCTTCGATGGTAGCCTTTAAAAGTTTTAAATTTGATGAAGTTCATTACTTTATTATTTTTTTTTCTTTTGTTGCTTGGGCCTTTGGTGTCTTAACTACAAAGTCATTGTCTACTCCAAGATTTACGTATGCTTTCTTACATTTAGTTTTGGTTCTTACATATATATGTGTTGTCCATTTTGAATTCTTACATTTATGTCTGTGGTCCATTTTGAGGTAATTTTTATGTGGGGTAGGGTTTAACTTAATTCTTTTGCATTAAAGACTACATCATTTTGAAATATATTTTCATTTGGAATGCAATTCTAGGATGTCAGTGTTTTTTTTCTTTCAGAACTTGAAAATGTTGATGTACAGTTTTCTGGTTTGCATGGTTCTTGAATGAATTTTGACATTTTACTTTCACTCCTTTGTACATAATGGTATCTGTTTTCTGTAGATGCTTTTCAATTTTTTTCTTAGCACTGGTTTTAAGCATTTAGTGTATATTTGTGTCATCTTTATAATTTTTCTTATTCATTGAGCTTTTTGAATATGAGTGTTCATCAGATATAGAACATTTTTATTATTTCTTCAAATGTGTTTTTCCCACCTCTTTTAGGAACTACCATAACATATATATTGGACTGGTTGAAGCTGTGCATACTGATGCTTTGTTCAGTTCAGTCTCTTTCTCCGTGTTTGATTTTGGAGTCTTTATCACTGCATATTCAGTTTGCTGATATTGACTTCTTCAATGTCGAATCTGCTATTAATCTCATTCAGTGTAATTTTCACCTTAGCCATTGTTTTATCTGATTTTATCTAATTTTATCTGTTTTATCTAATTCAGACATTTTTATATCTTCTTTTTTCTCCTTTACATGCTTGTGCTTTTCCATAGCATCTTGAACATATGGTATACAACTGTATTAATGTCCTTGTATAATAACTCTATCACAGTGTAATTAATGATCATTTCTATTAATTTTCTTTTCAACATGGGTTATATTTTCCTACCTCTTTGCATGCCTCATACATTTTTATTGGATTCCAAACATTGTGAATTTACCTTGTTGAGTACTGGATATTTTGTATTCTTTTAAATATTCTTGAGCTGTGTGCGGCTTTTTTTCTGAACTATCTTGGAAACATTTTTATCTTTTTAAAATTCTGCTAGACAGGAGATACCTTCAATCTTGGTCTAATTTTTCCCTTTTACTGACTATGTTACTTGATGCCCTTTTATTATAGATTTTCCATTCTAGCTGGTGATTACAAAAATTGATCTCCATACCAACAATCACCACCACCTTCCATTCTGTTCTTTTCTGAAGATTCTTTCTCTGGCCTTACATGTATGCCCATTGTTACATAGCCACAGACTTCAGGGGAACCCTCCATAGATGTCTAGAGAGCTAGTGCATGTACACACTCTCCCTCCCTCTGCAGTTCTCTACTCTCTCCTTTATTCTGCTCTGGGACTTCTAGTTGCATTGGTCTCTTCAGACTTTAAAATCCATCTCTTCAACTCAGGAGATTTTCTATTTGAGTTTCCCTTCTCTGGATGTGGCCTGAAAAATTCTTTCCAGGGAGTAAATTGGGATAATCCTAGCAGTCATCTCTCATGCTTAACTTTATCTTAGAGGTCACTCTTATGCTGCTTATTATCTAATATCTGAGAACTGTTGTTTGTATTTTGTCCACTTTTTTTCCAATGTTTCATATGCGAGGGTAAATCTGTTGCCCCTCTTGGAGAGATTTAGTCTTCCATAAATGTTTAACACTATTCTGTGGCACATCATTTACAATAGATGAGGTTCTTCCTGGTAACAGCAGCGTTAGGCCTACTGAATGCTCCTAGGCAAGTGCCTTCACAAATTTCCAATGGTATATGTTATTATGCTGCCAATTATTTGTTTCAGATATGTTTTTCTTGTCTCATTTAGATTGTACTCTGACATTAGGAACCCTTCATATCTTAGAATTTTATGTCCCCTCCACCCATACTGGTCACATTTACCTTTAACAATTACTCAACCCTTACCCCCTAAGAATTCCCTTTGAGGTATTAAAGAATAATTCACTTGATATTATTTATCTCCATGCCAACAATCACCACCACATTCTATCCTGTTCCTTTTCTGAAGGTTTTTAATATAACCTTATATTAAACATCATGTTAAACATCAATGCCAGATATTTAAATGCTATGAGTAAAAGTGAATGCTGATTCATCCACTAATTGTATGTATCCTGGTAGAAAGAACTACCACTATCTTCTTGTGGCCAGTTGAGAAATTTTCTTCTCATTATCCACCAGACTAGTTAATATGTCTTTAAGGCAATAAGTTTAAAAAATAATACTGATAAATCAAAATATTGAAAACTCTACAGACTAAGCAGCTAGTTCTTCAGTAACTGGAAGCACTACTATGCATATAAAAGTATATCTGATTATGAGTCATAGTAAATATCAAGAAGATAATATGCAATTAGATCATTTTGCTCTTCTGATTTTTCCACCAATTAATTATCATTAATTTCTATTCTACAATAAGAAAAATTCTACAACATACCATATTTTATAATAAGAAAAATAAGAAAAAATTAAAACTAGTTTTAAAAGATCTACTTAAATATTCCAGTATCATATAACCAAACAACTACTCTTCATACAAGTATGTTTTTATTCAACAACAAACATTCAGGGGTACATTCCTGGAGTTGAGGATGCATGCTGCTGAGAGGTGGACCTTAAATGCCTTATTCCTCTTAAATGCTTATTTCCTCTCAGTAGTATTTATATATGGGGGCTTAATAGTTAATATATGTGTTTAGGTTAATAGTGTAGTATATTTATAATATCATTGGAACCATGAGTTTATCCAACAAATCATTTGTTAACTCTCATACATTCTAGGCATTTCCCTAGTCACTGATGTAACACAATCAAATTTATATTTAAGAATATCACTCTAGTTGCTATCAGGACAGTAGATATTGGGGAAAATGAGGTCAGAAGCAAGGACAGAAGAAGGCTATGGGAATCACTAAGGTGACTTGTGATGTGGGTTTGGCCTGTATATTCGCTTAGCAGATGCAGAGGAGTGGTCAGATTCTGGGCATGTTTCAAATGTTTATTTGGAAAGAAGGAAGTCAGAAAAGTGAATAAATAAAATGCTGTATAATTTATATCAAATTCTAGAAAATGCAAAACAATCTATAATGACAGGAGATGTTTGGAGACAGCCCAGAAAAGGAGAGAGGAGGGATTACAAAGAAGGATGAAATACTCTTTTGATTTTGGTGATAGTCTCATGGGTATATTCATGTCAAAACTTATCAAATCGTACACCTTAAATGTGCAATTTATTGTAGGTCAACTATATCTCAATAAAATTATAAAAATAAAGACATAATATTGTCTAATGGACTGGAGTTGGAATGTGAGAGAAAAGAGATCAAAGATGGTTTGTAAGTTTTGGGCTTTGAGCACCTGGATAATGGGAATCAAATTGTCATTCTTATTTCTGAGATAGGGAAGACTGAAAGGAGCAGATTTTGAGAGGAAAAATGAGTTCAGTTTTTTCAACATGTTGTTAGAGATGCCTACTAGATACTTTTTATAACATAATAAATACATGGTAGAAAAGAAATGAAGAATGACTCAGATAGACAGTTTCTCTGTATGATCCACTGGTTCTCCAGAAAGCGCAGAAGTACAATGGACCAACGGGGACCTCTCATGGTCCCTGTAGACAAATGTTTGTGCACACCTTTTTTTTCCCATCGTTTTCTTTATTTAACATTATGAACATGGTGGACTACATTCTTTTCTCTAAGTTTTAAAGATTCAGTTAATTTGGGAAAACAACTGATGGGTTCATTGTTGGAGGTTGATGAATAACCTTAGCAGAGACTATAGTAACAAGGCCTTGGTCACAGACAAATGAGAATGGCTCCACCCAGGATGGGAGCATTGCAGACACTCTTCCTTGGGCTGGCTAGCTTGTGCCTTTCCCCCCCTTAACTGTAAATATCAGTAATTCAGCTATATTATGATTTAAATCAGATTTTGCTCTTGTTGTCAGAAAGTACAATTGCTTGTTAGTTGATAGGTTGTGATGAAAAGGAGTCTACTTCTTGGGCTTGAAACTTAGCTCCATTACTCACTGGATGTGTGACTGCCTCAATTTACTCTAAAGTAAGGATTGGAATACAACCTACTACTACTGTAAGGTACTATTGTTATGAAGATTAAATGAATTGATATGTATAAAACCTTCAGAATAACAACTGGACATAAAGAAAGCATTCAAGAAATGTTAGCTACTAGCTTTCTTCTCTGACAATCAGTTTTATCAGTTGGTTCCCACTAAGTTGTGGACTTTTTCGGATCAGGACCAGATATCTTGTCTTTTGATTTTCATCCACTCCCACACCATGCTAGGGCTTTGTCCAGCGTCTGGCATGAATGGTAGCACAAAATGAAAGATAAATATATGCTGTTGAATTAAATGATTTCTTCCCTTATGGATAAAGATAAGAATCTTAAGATCTTAGCCCAAAGACTAATGTCCATCTCTCTGTCCCCACCTGTCCCCGCCTTAAAAAATAAAGCAGGCCAGTCTCCAGTTTACACCCTCACTCACAGTTCTATTCACCTTCCCCTTTCCTAATCAGAGGGATCTTGAGATGGGGCTTCAAGGAACCTCTAGGAGTTTGAAGGGGAGGGGGCCTGGAACCATAGACTAGCTGTGACAAGTCAGGGGTGGGATTTGGTAGTTCAGAAACGGAGGTACCAGACCAGGAATGGGGGATGGGAGTGATGATGAAGTGGAGTGGGCTAGTTCAGGATGGACCAGAAATGAGACATTGAGGAAAGCCAGAAAGGACTGGTTGGCGGAGTGGGGGGGATGGGTGGGTGATGACTTGTGAGGGCACAGAAGCAAAGGCAGGTGATTGGACGAGAAGGAGAGTTCTAGTTGCCAAGGCAGCGACTAGAGGAGAAGGTCTTCAGTGTAGGAGAAGGTCTTGACTAGAGAAGGACAGAGCTCTGGCTCCCTTTCTCCAGTAGAGTCTGTGCATCCACCCTCAGATATCCCTGCTGACGTGTCACCCGGGAAAGGCTTAAGCCTTCCCGGGGGCCACCCCTCCCCGGCTCACTACCCACCTGCCCCCTGAGCTCCGCCTCCGGCGCCGCCCGCTGCAGCCTACTCCACCGCATCACCAGCTCCCCAAGGTGACCACAACATGGCTGTGGCGCCAGTGCTGCTCTTCTGGCTGTTCGTGCTGTGGCCGACCTGGCGAGTGCCCGGCCAACCAGGCCAGCGCTTGTCGAAGCACAAACTCTGTGCAGACAACAAATGCAGCAGTGAGTGCGCAGGCGGGCAGGCAGCACGGGGTCTCCGCGGTGGCTCTTTGGGGCCGCATGGGGCTCTGATTCCCTGGTCCCCAGCCCCGCGGGCTGGGCTAGGGGGGCGCAGGAGTGACAGAGCCTCGGGACCCTGCGTGTGTCCCCTCCGGCTCTGCCAGCCCCCGGCCAGCCCGCTCGGGTTGCGGGGGGGGGGGGCTTCGACTCCCACTTATTGCCAGCGTTTTATTTTTCTCTACTGACTGAGGCGAGGGTTGGGAAACACAATTCCCCAGGGACAGCTCTCAGTTTCTTCCCTTCCAGGATTCGCCTAGGATCTCAATGGGTGATGGAGTTGTGCGCCGCGCGCCCAGGGCTCCCCACGCTGTAGCAGAGCGCTTTTCTGCCCCCTCCACAGGTACCTGGGCTGGTGCAGTATCAGGGCAGATGCTCTCCAGGGCTCGGTGGCCCTAATCCCAGCGGCAGGTTGATGATGGGGCTCCTTGGGAAAGGCTCACTGGCCCCTTTGTCCTTTTGCTGCACTGGGGATTGGGCTGGTTTTGCCTTTTACCAGGGAGTAGAGTTTAGGCTTGGGAAGAGCACCGAGTCCAGGCACGCAATGTGTTCCAAGGTCTCGGCCCCGACTCTGCTTCAATCCTGTCATTTCTGTGCATAGAAGCCTCCCTTCATATTTGAGGTAGGGTAGCAGGTGGGCCAATAATCTTTTGCTTTTGAAAGAGGCCAAGGATCTGCACCGGCCACCTGGGAACTGCAGCCTCTTCTGTGCGCAGGAAGCTGACAGAATTGCTTCCCAGTCCTGGATTGGAGGTGGGCGGTGGGGAGGATGTAGCCATTCAGATTCAGATGAAGAGGTTTGTTGCAATAACAATAATAAATACTCCAAGATTTTTATAAGCCAATTCAATTTTAGACTCAGTCGCTAGTGTTGTTGGAACCTCTTTCCTCTATATATTTACTGGCCCAGAAAACTTCTTATGGCCTCCCGCTTGGTTTCTAGTAACCTTGTAACTTGATGAACGTGTTGTCCATAAATTGTAAGCAGTACATATTTTAAAATATTCATGCTAAAAAGGCCAAGAAGTTTACCATTGAGCTCTTTATGCCTAAATTGGTGTTACCAAAAACAAATTTTATAATTTTAATTGTTTGTTCCACTCCAATAAAGAAAAAAGTTGTCTCCAATATATGTTAAGCAGTTCCTAGAGGTAACCCTAAGGCTGGAGTAAATAAACACTCAGAGAAGCAAAGCAGCTGCCATGATATTTCCTTTCAGTTTTGCTATTCTTTGCTATCTAGCGCTATCCTACGTGGGCTACCTGGACAATCTCATCACTGATACTTCTTCAGTACTAAGACATGGTGTTGGTAAGGTTCAGTGGGGTAACATAACTTGAGAAATGGCCTGTGTCCAGACAGATGTGACCAAACACAACAGGTGGGTCTGTGTTGTGTTGTAGGAAGTAGTGAGGTGTGTATGTCAGGTGTCCTTGTGTGCCTTCCAAATAAGTGCTCAAAAAAAAAAAAAAGAACTAAATAGGTGCTCCATAGTATACATTATGTTGTCACCTAATATATTACTGATTTGTAAATCCTCTATGACTAAGGGGGAACAAGAGAAACATTGCCATTTCCACTTGTGATGAGAATTCCCCACCTTAAAGTGTCTCTCACCTTCAACTTGGCCTCTTAATTATATATGAATTAGGATGCTGACAGTTCTGAAAATAGTCCTATTTTAGCTTCAAAAAAACAAGTTACCCTCTCCAAATCTGTGTTTGTTTCTCAGACATATATTTTTATAAAACACACATTCTTGTGTATTTTACTGTTAATTGGCTTTTAGAAAAAGTGTTATTTCCATTTCTTTGTGCTTTTTACATACATCTATTGTCCATTTCGTCTTAAATCAGAAACTGTATATTTGGTCAACCAAAAGAAAAATGTTGCTTCTACCAGTTTCTAGATCAATTATGATTCTAGTCCTGCATTTTAAGCATGAAGGTATTGTCTGACCTTTTCTCGCAGTTAAACTTGTTCCTTGTCAGATAGGATACCCACTTTTTATTTTGTTTATTAAAAAATATGAATGAGGATGTTTTGAAACAATCTTAATGTTGGATATAGTCAACAATATTTGCTCAGAGAAAATACATTTCCTGGTAATTTACCCAGATCCTGAACACAGAGACAGCAACTCTGCTGCAAATGAAATTGACAGTGTTTACGGCTGCATGGTAGCACTTGCAGCCACTTAAAGGTAATGTCTTTTAGCGGTTAGTTCAAGTTAATTAACCCCTTGGGGGTTCCTGGATATTCTAACCTCTTCCCTATTACCTCTGCATGAAGTCATACTTAAGCCTGTCCGTGTCTACACTTGGATTTACATATTTGCAAAATGAAGCTTTTTATGATTATGAAAAAGAAAAAAAATTGAGGCCTGCAAGAACCAAGAGTTTCACTGAAACCAGCCATGGTTGGTGGTAGCCACTTTGCTTTTTATTTCTCAGCACAGAGAAAAATAGAGAAGCTTTCTTTTCCCTTGTCTAATTGCAGGGAATATTGTATTTTATAGCAATTAAATCTCTAAGGATTTTAGATACTTTGAGCAGGTGAATTAAAAGTGATTCCAGAGAGTACTGGAAAAACTTGATTTTTGTTCATAGTGGGATTCATATTTCCTGATGAGTCAATATGGACTGTGAAAAATCAAATCCTAATGTTTGTTTTTCTTTTTTCAATGTTTATATACAGTATTAATGTATCGAGGTGAAGCTCTTGAAGATTTCAGAGGACCAGATTGTCGTTTTGTGAATTTTACAAAAGGTGACTCTGTATATGTCTACTATAAACTTGCAGAGGTATCACCAGAACTTTGGGCCGGAAGTGTAAGTAAAAGTTTGACAGGTGTTATATTCTTACTTTTGATGGGTTTTTCAGCTGTGTAGATTTAAATGACTGATTTCTTGGGGTCTTTGTAGAGTTAACCTGACCTCTCTGCAAGGCCCTGTACTCCTAACACGCCTTAGGCCTGGCACAGTATAGAAAGTCAGGAGACTTTCTGAAACAGAACTGAACTGGTTGTGGTTGCTACCCCTCACATCAAGTTCCAGAAGGCTCTACACATCATAAAGGTTGTCATGGTGAAAACCTGACAATTCTTAGCTTTGCTGCTTCAAAAGGGAAGGATTCATGGACATTAGAGTTAATCCTGCAAATTAAGTCTGAGATAGTAACTCAGGCATGCATATTTAAAGTTGATTTTTTTGTGTGTATTTTACCTAATCATTTGTGCTGTTTTTACTCTGAAAAAGCAGAATATTATGTTCATTATGTGCTTTTTTCCCCCCTTTTTTTCTTTTTTGCAACTCCTGGGTCATCCATTTCCTGCTTTTCCTATATTCTATGCCTGAAGGTTCACCCAGGGGTTCTACTTCCAGCCAGTTGTATGGATCTTCTGATGAAAGACATGACATTGTTTATATCATGCTTTGATGTTTTAAATGGGGAGATTCACTAGGACTGACCTCATTGAGAGGCTTATGAGTATTGTCCTTTTCATTTAAAAAATTGTGATATGTGGATTGTTTACTTAAAATAGTAGCAAGGGTCTTTGATGACTGTAGGAATGTTCCAGTTTAGAGACATTTCGGGTTGCATCCTTGAAAGTTCTCACCCTAAATAAAACACCACACAGCAGAAAATAAGACAGAAAATAAAAGTAATCCCTATGGGAAAACTAGTTTCATTTTGTTGCCATTTCTGATTCTTAGGGAATGATCTTGAAACATGGTGCCTCTAGGTACAAACTTTATATTTAGACAGAGTCCCAGTTGCAGTACTCCATATAAAGAACCATCTATTGTTTCTTTCAAGTATACCAAATAGGATTGGTAACCTTTAAACTTGGAACTGTTTTTCCATGTACCTAAGTGGCATTTTTCATATAGTAGCCGTCTTTCTTCCCTTCTTTGAGCTTTTGGATAAATGGGCTTGATTTACATTTTCTCCTGTCACATTGTAGCCTGTTAACTATGTTCATCCCTAGGACTCTTGCCATTCTGGGTGGCAGCATTCATCCTGTCTTCCTGAGGAGCCCTGCTTTCAGCACCTGACCAGAAAGGATCTTTACCGACTGATGAGTGTTTGGGTGGCACATTGTTTGCATTGCTCCTGGGGCTTTCATTTGTCTTCTTTGCCTTCAGTCAGGTTGTGTTTTATCTTAGCTCCCTATAAAGTGAAAAACTCAGTTAGGAAAGGACCCCTGTCTAATCCATCTTCCTTTTGAATATTTCCTTTCAGGGCAGTGGCACTTAAGTACATTTGTTCTGATAGTAGCTTATGCAGAATTTGTTCTCTTCTGGCAGTTCTTTGCTCCCCACCCACAAATCAAATCAACAGCACCTTGGCGGGGATGATGTATGGAAGCAAAATTAGATATAAAAATTATTTCCAGTCATGAGCCTCCATGATTCTGCATCATTTTTTTTTTCATATCACAAGAAATGGGATACTACCCAGTGTGTAATTATGGAGCTTTATATAATCTATGGTCTCACTTGACACAGATTAAGAAGAGATAAATGTGTTTCCTTTCTCCATACATCTCTGGTTTCTTTCCCTTTTCCAAATTTAACCTTAATAGAATTTTCATCAGAAGGGAAAAGTGTATTTCCCCTCAGGCTCTCCTCTCATGTCATGAGTGTTATAGTTAAGAAATTAAAAACTCTTTAGTTTTCAAAATGATTCTCCTTTCAAGTTTTTAGTTTTCATTCTGCAATGTTGTTGGTTTTCTAGAGTCTCAGACTTTATCTGCAGTGATGAAGCTTTTAATTGCTCCATCTTATCTAATCTTCATGGCAGTATTCTACCACTAATTCTGGCTCTCAGATGGTTTCTAGATATAACAAGAACATTCATGAATGGGGATATTTTAGAGGTAGTGATAAGATGCCTTTTTTAATTTTCTTTTTTGGGCATTTGATTTGCCTATCAGTTTCCTTTAATTATTGGCAAGAATCTTCTCTTCCTTTTAGTCAGTAGTTAGTAATAAGAGTGTGTTTCTCAAGGGGAGCTTTATACACCTTTTGTACACTTCATGTAACATCATATAATTTAGCTGTTGGTGCTGAAAATAAATGGGGTTCTTTTCTGCAGAGGATTAATTTTGGGTGAAACTGAAGCTTGATATGTGGTTTCATATGCATTATATTGTAATTTTATTTTCTCCCCAAGTACTTGTAAAAGTAGATTTGGAAAAAGCTAGGAAAGCGTATACTATCAATACATTTGCTATAGTGGTAATACATTTTAGAAATTTTGTATTGTTTTTACTTATTAATTTTTATGACTGTTGTGTATTGTTTAAGAAAGACATAAATATTGGATTATGAGCAATGCTACAAAACGTACAGGTAAATTCTTGCTAGAGGTTATTTGGAATTGCATTTATAACCAACTTTGATTTACATAGTTTTAACCATATAATATACAATAATCTCCTATGCAGATCTTTTATTTACTTCAGAAGTCTTAACTTTATATGCTCTGTGTTGAGAATTCAGCTAAATGTAAAAAAGAAAACTTCAGTGGTTGGAAATGTTGTTTTAACAGTTCTGTACTTAATTTTTATTTGGAATAATAATCTCAGTGTAATTGTTATAGCAACTTTCTTTCTTGGTTATACCATATACCTATCTATTATGTGTATATTTCCTGCCTCTTCTGAGAAATCTCTTATTTATATTCCTTGTACAGAATTTATTTGATATTTGTCTCTTTTGCACTATAGGTTGGCCATATTTTTGGATACTTTCCAAAAGTTTTCATCAAGGTAGTTCGTGAATATACTAAAGAAGAGCTACAAATTCCAACAGATGTAAGTTATGGATTTCTTTTTTGTTCTCAATTGTAAACTGGCTTATAAATCCATCAGTTATATTCAGTTAATTGCTTCTGAAAGTTTTATAATGTGTTTGGGGGGCAATCTAATATTTGTGTATCAGATTTTCATTTGAAATCAGACTATCTGTAAAAAAAAAGTTTGAAAGGCATTCAAGGGTGATTATATTATAATCTGAGAGTTGTCTAATATATTGAAACAGATATTCTTGTAGAAGGCTGTTTACTCAACTATAGGGCTTTTCTCTTCTGTTTTATATGTGAAAAGTAAATAATTTAATATATTTGTACTTGGCTATTAAATTTAAGAGGTAAATAATTTCATTTTATAGGCAAAACTCATTGGATAGTTATTAGACATTTTAAGTATATTTAGGTTAAATTAATAAACTCTAACTTTTATACTAGGCTAGAAATATGTACTTACAAAGGTTTTCTTATTCTTAGTCATATATGGGATCATAGTCATGTTATAGATTTGGAAAAGGGGACTTGAGCGTTTCAGGTGATGTTCACTCTCAGATCTTTTAAGGCCCCAACTGCTTCCTTTATACAACATTCCTGTATGGTGCTCTGACTTAAATTGATTTTGTGACTGAAAGGATTTCATGTTTAGAATTCTCACTTCAGCTGATTATTTTCTAGAGTTTTAAATTGTGTATAGTAATTGATGCCCACCAACACTGAAACATCTTTGGGCAGCTCTTTGTAGTGGCTGTAGAATATGCAAGCTGCTAGGCTAGGACAGTTCTTAGATTAGATGGGCTGAATGGATAAAGTCATCCTGTTTGTTGCTGTTCCTAAAATTTCTTCATAATCTCAGGGGCCATAAAATCACTTCTGTTGCTTGTTGGACTTCATTGTTGGTAAAGAGAGTTCTTGGGATTTAAGCTGTGACAGCAGTTCACTGATTACAGAGAACTCATTTGTTTTGAACTCTGCCTTCTCATTATATTTACCAATACATGCATCCCTCATGGCTTAGAAATGCATGTGATGAGGAGAGGAAATCACTCATCCCTACTACAATGAACTGCCTCCCCCACCCCCAGAACCCCCGCAGAATATTATGAAGAGTTAATTAGGAGATGGAAATTTTTTTGAAAAATTTCCATTCATACTATGGCTCCTTTTATATCAATTTGCTTACTAGTGGCAAGAAGGAAGACTAGATAAATATATAGATAGTCCTGAGAGAGATCTTAGTGACTGTGAAACCCTGATGAAGAGAAAGGTGTATACCTTGTTGAATCTTGTTTTCAGTTTGTTCTTGTGGTAATAATAATGTGAGGAGCCTCCTTAATATCATTCTTTATTCCATAAAATGTACTTGTATCTCAGTAAGATACTTTAAAACTGATTCATCTTTCTCAATGCTGTAGGATCTTCCAGCTTCTCCTAAGCAAATGATTAAGAGTTAAATTTCTGAAACATAGGTGTAGATATTAAGAGCTGGAGGATCCTATAAGTGATACCTTGCCTTTCCCTACTTATGTTCAGAGCAAATTGAGAGAGACCCAAGATTCAGGCAGTTGGAGACCAAATTGTCACCATTTTTACTCATTATGCTTTTTAAAAAATATGACCCATGTTAAAAAAAAGAAAGAAAGAATAGACTTTCTAACACTGTAGTCTAGAAAAAGACAAATTTACTCAGCCATAGATGGAGTTAGCCAGTGGGGGTTGGAGGAGGGTAATCTGGTTGACCCCAAAGATTCTTTAGAACCAATCCTGAATTTGGGAGTGTGGATGAGTTTGCTTTTGTGAAACTTTGTTATTGACACACTAATGGTTTTCTTTTCCTTACAGGAGGCAGATTTTTTCTGTTTTGATGTTGGAAGGGATGATTTTGATAATTATAACGTAGAAGAACTTCTAGGAGTTTTGGAATTGTATGATTCTGCAAATGAAGATTCTGAGAAAGCTATAGAAAAAGTGGAACAATTTCCTGAATCTCCCAGGATGTTGAACCTGAACCTAAACCAGTAGTAACGAACTCACAACAAATTGAAAGTGCATTCTCAGAAAACACTGTGGATCTTGAGGAACAATTTTTGGCTCAGAAGAACCATCCTCATGCAGATAGTCAAACAGATAATGCTCAGGGTGAACAAACTTCATTTGAACTTTTTGAAGAAATACTACCAGATAAATTGAAAGTGCGAGAAAGTGAAAACAACAAAACCAGTAACATTTCTCAGGTCTCAAACGAACAGGAGAAGACTGATGCACTTGTGTCAAAAGAAAAACATTATGGGATTCAGAATGTTAACCAGCACGTTCTTGAGAAAGCAATTTTAGAGACTATCAATCCTGATCTAGAAACCAAAGAAAACAAACAAAAAAGGAGTATACTTTGGGAGATTTTTAAGAAAACTAAAACCACAGCCAAAAGGGTAGACATCATGGACAAGGAACGAGGTGATATGGAAATGGGAAAGGAGGAAAGTCCTCTGGCAGATGAGGAAGCCCAGGGACTCTTTGACAGAAGTGACGAGGAAAACACTCAGACTTCAGGGATAAGTGAAGTATTTCAGGATAAAGATTCTGACGATCTTGAAAAAGACAACCCTAAGGAAAATCTAAACACTTTAGAAAAGGCTACTGGAAAAGAAATCTCAAAAGAGGACCTTGAGGACATAGGGCATATCACGGACGCAAAAAGCCAGGGTCCTGCTTCTGCAGACCTTGAAGATGATATATTCCCACAGAGTCCACATATAGCCCTAAAGCCAGAGCTTAGCGATCAGGAGGAAGACTTGCCCATAATCCGCAGCTTATTTAAAGAACAAAAGTCCTTGCAACGCTTCCTGAAGTACTTTGTTGTCCAAGAACTGGAAGCCATGTTGCAAGAAATGTCTTTAAAGCTGAAGTCAGCACAGCAGGAGAGCCTGCCCTATAACGTGGAAAAAGTTCTAGGTAAGGTCTTCCGTGCCTCTGAGTCACACATTTTGAGCGTAGCAGAGCAAATGCTTGATAATCATGTGAATGATAATACAGACATAGGAATAAAGGAAAGTAACATATTTGAAGAGGCTGCAGTGCTTGATGATATCCAAGACTTGATCTATTTTGTGAGGTACAAGCACTCCACAGTGGAGGAGACTGCTCCATTGATAAGAGCGCCTCCTCTAGAGGAAATCTGGGCTAAAGCTGAAGGTAAATATCTGCCTGCGGCTTGGGCTGGAGAAAAGGAGTTGTTCTTCCAGATGTTTTTGTGTATTATTGTAAAGTTCTGTTCAGTTTCCATGTGCCTAAAGGAGACAGAAGGCTGAATCAGGAGCCCCATATGTTCCTTTATTCATTCTTTGGGCTAGAGCATGAAAGGACATTGCTTATTCCTTTTTTTCCTTTAGGACAGTTGGGATTGGTTAGCATGTTCAAAAAGAAATTTTATAAAAAGCTAAAGAGAAAGATATAAATGAGAAACTAATGCACAAAAGTAGACCTGTTAACAGTACACATTTTATGTTAAAATTATAAAAGGGCTTTATTAAACATAATTTCTTAATCATAAAATACCTGTACTAGATCATGTGGGTGTGGAGTGACTAGCATGAACTTTTTTTTTTAATTTAATCTCTTTTTATGTGGTGCTGAGGATTGAACCCAGTGCCTCACCTGCACTAGGCAAGTGCTCTACCACTCAACCCTAGCCCTAGAATAACTTTTAATGGATAGCTTGCCTGAATTCCCCTCCCCAGCATTTGTCTTTTGTGGATACCATGCTATTTCCAGTCTCTTGGGGGAGAGGTCACTTATTCTGGTTTTACTCCACTGGCTTCTAAGGTCCTTGCATTCATATTAATCAAGGATGGAACCAGGATGACAAGCCTTGTAATGTAGTGCTTGACACATAGAAGCCTTTCAATTAAATATTTGTCAAACTGACAATGAGCCAATATCCTGATAAAAGCTTTCTGTTTCCTGGTTTCATATTTGATCATCTCTATCCATTGTTTTTCAAAATGAAATATTTCAACTGAGAGTATATGATAAGAATTCCAGAAGGACATAAAGCCATTGGAAAATTTACTACCCAAGAGTGCTAATTTTACCTGATAATTGGGGGAAGAAAACAGTTGTACATTTAATCAAAACAGATATATTTTGGATAAGAATGCAAAGTGCAAGTGAATGTTCAGGGTAGAATATGAAGCTGTAAAGAGATAATCTTTGCTCTGGATCCTATTGGTCTATGTCCTGAGCTCAGGAAGGAGATAGGTTCACCATTTGGCTCCTAGGTTACTTTGAACATATTTGAAAGGCACATTAAGCAAGCTAGAGTTATGGAATTCCCTTCTCTATACTGGCTTGTTGAGACCAGCACACTTGTAGATGAAAGAGTTCCTGTTATTTCTGAGCAGAATAGACATTTCACATTTTTGTTCCGGACCAGGATTCTCTTCTGCACATTTATTCATGTGGGTGTATGTTGGTTTGCCAAGGGAAGGTAAGTTATTGAAGCCTCTATCATAAATGTATTTGTTTATGAAATACTTTGGATTAAAGGCTTCTTTATAAATTTGACTGTATAGTTCAGTCATCCTTTAAATGGGATGAAAACAATTAACCCTCCTGTATCCTTGCCCAGTTGTTCTCATGGGCACATGCCAGGACATGGAGGGCAGTGTTGAGGTATCTGGAGCTGTATGCTGAGGGGGAGTGCTGATCATTGGGCTTAAGTGGGGGTAGATAGTGTCATCCATCTGGCTCAATGCATTCTTCTCCCTTGTAGAGATGCAGCCACCCCATGAAGATGATTTTCCTAAAGAGAACACAAATCATCTTAATAGAAATCTTCATGAAGAGCCTCACTTCCTGAATCATTTTAATGTGAACCATCCTGAAGAGCCCAGCCCCTTGAGTCAACCTGTGACTGAGGACATGGGTATCTCAGAAATGTCTCAGATCCCAAATACTGAGAAAGTAGACCCAGGTAAAGCTTGACAATTTTTCTCTACAAAGTAGAGGCATTATCATAATGAAGGCTTTCAAGGATATTTGTTGCCAAAGGTACGAAATAGAGCAGAGAGTGATATAGGTACATGTGAGTTAAAAAAAAAAATCTCTTAAGTGAGAGAAAAGCAAGAATAAATATGACTAGAAATCAAAAATAGGCCAGAGACTGTAACTCACCTAAAAGCAAATGTTTAGCTATGACTAGCTTGCGTAAACCATTTACAACTAAAATATTATTCTTCAAAGGCCTTATGCTCTAAAACTGTAGTTTTCAACCAGACCAACAGCACCAGAAACTCTAGGGGTGGGACCCACAATCTGTGTTTAGCAGGCTTTCCAGGAAAGTCTGGCCTGGTACAAGATAGCTTGAATAATCACTGTTCTTAGTCTCATAAATTCTGTGATTTTCCCCTTTTCTTCTAAATGGAATGTAATATAGCTCAAGTCCAGTTTTGACTTGCTTCCTGGACATGGTAATTAAACTTTTTCAAATGCAATCAATGGTCCAGATCTTTATACTATATACTTACAGGAAACAGTACAGAACTGTAATCCATTTTAGACTGACACTTATGAATACTTCATCATAGTGCACAGTATCCAGTGGGAGATGAGAAACAATTTTTCAAAAAAATCCCCAATAATGGCATCAACAGCATTCTACTTTTGTGTTGCTCACTCTCATTTTATCAGTAAATTAGATGATGACTAATTGTTTTATTTTATCCATCCAGTATGGTGCTATAAAGCCATAATTATTGTATTTTGTGTTTTTAAAGGTTCTGGTCTGTAAGCATAGCTATAGCATTATCCTGCACCAGTGCAGGGCTTGGCAGCACTGATCTGAACCCCCCCCCACCATCTGCACACACAGAATGTAGGAGAACTCATAGCAAGGGGGGATTCAGTTAATTTGAGAAGGAATAACATCAGTTCTCCCATTTTCCAGAAGACATTGCATCCATATATGAGCACTACTGACTTCTGAATTGTCCTTAACTCCATAAGGTTCTGAAAATGAATCACGCACCATTAAGATTTGTTATTTTCATGCTCCAAAACTTTCAAGATTAGGGAAAACTTGGCTTACAAAATTAAGAATTAATTATTTCCCTGGCCTTTTAGGTTCCACCACAAAATGATGTCAATGACCTTTATAGGTAAAATCTTCCCAAATGTCATTTAATGTGTCTCAGGTGCTGAGATGCTGAGCCAATGGGGCAGACTTCACCAGCAGTCAAATTCATAGACCAATAGTGAATGGAGGGCCTGGGGTTATAGCTCAGTGGTAGAGCACTTGTCTAACATGTGAGGCACTGGGTTTTATTCTCAGCACTGCATACAAATAAATAAAATAAAGGTCCATCAAAAACTAAAAAAAAAAAAAAATAGGCAAAAGCTTAAAAGAATAGTAGTGAATGGAATCTCAGGGTTGAGAAAGACCTTAGAAGCAATTGGTCCAACTTCTTAATAACTGCATGTTGGACTCCTGCTGTTTAATCAAACGTACCCCAGGCTCATGTAACTCATACTGAAATTCCACCCCTACAAGCTCTCAGTTCTAACTGGAATTCTGCCTCATTCACAGAGCCTCAATGCAGGTCTGTACCCAATTCCCTTTAGTCTCTCTTGGTATTACTGTGTTCTTTTTAAATAGCTGTCATCTGTCCATTCAATAAATAATTGTTGAGTATCTCTGCCAGGTGCCAGATGCTGTGTTAAGCCTTGGCTCATTCCACCTGCAAATCTGCAAACCAAGACTCCCTCTCTTTCAGCTTTCCTAAAATTCTAAACACCAGCACTAAATCCATGTTTGTTGAATGTGACCCTGTCTATATATCTCTGGTTTTAAAATTTTTCCTTGAGTAAATATTGTTCTGGTAGCAGTTGTATGGCCATGGAAGTAGTGGAGAGTAGACTGGAGATTGTTCATTTTATAATTGAAGGGTCTGACAGCTCTAATTAGGATTTTGAAGTTTTCTTCTCTGTGTTAATTGTCTTTAGGAGAGCCACATATTTCAGGCACTGTGACTCATATATTTAGTGAAACATTCGATGAATATTGAAACTGAAGAGAGACAATTCTTATTCTATAGCATAAAATAAAATAGCCATTTCCCCTTTCAATTTTAGAGCTACTTATAACAGAAGGTACTCCTGTTGATGCTGCTGATACAGAAAACCAACTAGAGATAAAGGTAGAAGAGCCAGCATATGCCACCCTTTTGGACAGCATACTTTTCTTGTTACATTCATTCTTGCTTTATTTGTCTAAGATGGTAAGTTTGACATAGTTTCTTCAATTAGAATGTTGATTATTTATTAGTTTTTAAGTGGCTTCTGGTCATGAAATGAAGAACTTAAAATGTCTTTATGAAAATGACTCCTGACACTTTGAGTAGATAGCTCCTGAAACAAAAGCCATAGGGGTGTGGCTTTAATGTCTACTTGGTTTAGCACATGAGGAAGATTTGCTGTCTACCAAGGCTGATCATTTGCACACCTGTAAAAACTTGGTTCTTCCCCTCAGAACCTTTCTTTCTGGCAGAGAGATAATGGCATTCACTTGAAACACAGTAAGATAATGGCAGAAAGAGAGGTATTTATTTGATGGTAGAACATTATTGTCCATAAATGCATTTATTATGGTTGAAGGGTGATCAATAAGGTCATAACGTAGTTGAGATGTGTTTGAAGCACTGGCAAAGGGCAAACAGGTAGTCTGACATGTGGTTTGTTGTTGATTAGACAGACTGGGGTGGAAGACGGAGGGGGAAGCTGGTAGTCAGAAGAAATGTGTTCAGAGAAATGGAAACATGAAGAAAAGGATATTTGGGGAGGGCAGGAGAATGTGAATAGTTGGTGTTGTAAAGTGTGAAGTTGGAAGGGGATGACGTTGGAGAGGCCAGCAAATCTTAAAGGAAGTCATGAGCCAAAGTAGCTTTAGACCATTAATAGTGGGGATCCTTAGAAAGTTTTAAGAATGAAAGGAATTAGGTTAGATCTGTTTCTTAGAAAAAGTTTTCCTCATCTGAAAAATGTAGATAATGCTTACTCCAATCATAAGAATTAAATGATTTGACAAGGTAAAGTGTCTGGTGAGGTGTCTGGCACTTTGAAGTGCTTTACCCCCACGCACCCTTTAATTCTCATGTAGGCAGTCAGAAGGTGATACAAAGACAATGAATATACCTGGGGAGGAAAGACCACCAGGGTGGAAAAGATGATGTGGGGAGAAACAAATCATTTTTCAGTTGGCTCCATGTTTGTTCATGATGGTGGCAGCCACCTGAGTAAGGGGTATGTACAAGCCAGGCAGTTAGAATAATGATATTTCCAGTGATTAAAGCAGTCTTCCACAGTCATAATTTGATTATCAGAATGAATCAGCATCACTTGGAAAGTTAACAGCCTCACGATATGGGAAGGATTTCTGTATTCATATTTTTAGGTATGCACAGAGCCCTCCTCTAGTTCTAGGTCGGGGGACGCGAATGTGGTGCAGGTATGGTCAGTGATTGTATGGTGATAGGTAAGACATAGACGTGAGTGGCAAACAAGAGGCACAATGTTAAGAGACTGATTTGAAAGGAGATTTCAAAAAGTCATTTTGATGGCCCAGTATGTACAGGACATTGTGCGAGGACTAAAAGAGTCTAACAGGTGTAAGGCATGATTGTGATTTTTGAAAGCCTTAAGAAAAGGACTTAACAAATATATGCAAAAATTATGAACAAGTCAATGTAAAATCTTAAACAAGTAGTATGATATCTGATAGGACTGGAGAGTAATAGGCTCTGATGTGTTTGGGAGATATGCACCAATCAGATTCATTGATCAATGGAATCTTAGTAGAATCTTAGTGTTAGAAGAAACCTTGGAAGGCTGCTAGTCTAGTTTCTCACTCATTGCTGTAATTTTCTTTACTGTGGCCCTGACGAGTAGTTATGAGGCCTGTATACCAGTGTTTCCTAGCATGAGTCACTCTCTTACAAGGCTATATGTTCTTTTGTTGTCTAGTTCATCCTTGTATTGACTCCAAATTTTCCCCCACATGATTTCCTCTATAAAATTGAATTCTTTTCTACATAGAAATCCTTTAAATATTTGAAGTTATATCTTAATTTAAAAATTATTTTTAGTATTTTTATCATGGAAACTTTCAAATAAGAGCAGAGAGAATAGTAGGGGACTATAGGTAACCATAACATAGTGTACATTTCAGAATACTAGAAGAAAAGATTGTGAAAGTTTTACCATAGAGAAATGATGTTTGAGGAGGTAGATATATTTAACCTGATTTAAACATTACATAGTGTATACATGCATCAAAATATCATGTTACCTACTTCAATAATTATAATGTTTGTTTCTATGTACTAGTTAAAAAATAAATTTAATTAGAAAAGCTTTAAAGAAAAGCATAGAGAATAGTTTAATGAACCCACGGGCCATCACCCAACTTAACAGTAATTCCTTGATAGCCAATATCAGTGAGTTTTTTTTTAAATTTGTTCTAATTGGTTATACATGATAGCAGAATGCATTTCAATTCATTGTATATAAATGGAACAAAACTTTTCCTAGTTGTACACAACACGTGTGTAGTCCTACATGTACCTTGGGTAATCAGGTTCATCTCATTCTACCATCTTTACTATCCCTATGCCCCCCTCACCTGTCCTACCTCCCCTCTGCCCAGTCAAAGTTCCTCCATTCTTCCATGCCCCTTGCCACCCACCTCACCCCCATTATGGTTCAGCATCCACTTTCAGAGAGAACATACAGCTTTTGGTTTTGGGGATTGGCTTACTTCCCTTAACCTGATATTCCCATTCACCCACAGATGCCATAATTTTTTCTCTTTTAATGCTATAAGTAATATTCCATTTCATATATGTACCACAGTTTCTTTATCCATTCATCTGTTGAAGGGTTGGTTCCACAAAACTATGGAATGTTTCACAAATGTGGGTGTCATCCTTGCTCAGGGACCATGCTAATTTTTTCTGTATTGTTCCAATTTTAGAATATGTGCTGCCAAAGCAAGCACACTCTGAGTTTTAACAAATGTAGATACCCATGTAAAAACTACCATAATCAAGATATAGAACAGTTTTTTTCACTAGAAAAGGGGTTTCCTTGGGATCCTTCCCAGTGAGTTCCTTCACCACCTGTTTCAGGCAATCACTGATAAGTTTTTTTTTTTAAACTATAGATTCATTTTTCCTACAGTACTATTTCATATATATGCCACTATAAGTGGACTCATATCTAGGAGTGCAATTGCCTCCTACGTTTAATGTATGTTTTTATCTTATGTGATACTGTCAAGCCATGCTAAAAATGACTACAATCATTTTATACTTCCACCAGCAATTTAGGAGACTTCCACTTGACTTCATCTTCACTATCACTTGGGCCATTCTAGTGGGTATGTCTTTGTGAGTTTATTTCCTGATAATTAATGATATTGAGTGAACTTTTATTTTTCTTTTGAGATAGGGTCTCACTAACTTGCTTAGGTCCTTGATAAGTTGCCAGCCTCAAACTTGGGATCCTCCTGCCTCAACCTTCTGAGTTGCTGGGATTACAGACATGTGCCATGATGCCTGGATCAAATACTTCTTCATGAGCTTGTTGACCTTACTGTTTTTGTATGTCAACTCTCTCTGGCTAGCTGGAATCCATGTACAATAGAATAAAAATATGAAGTATTTAAACGTAAACGTGGCAAAAACTAAAATGTATATATTGAAAACTATAAAATATTGCTGATAGAAATTAAAGAGAACCTAAAGGGAGAGAGATACCTAATTTATGAGTCAGAAGACTACGGTGTGAATTCATTCCAGTTTAATCACCAGAGTCAACATTATTCCAATCAAAATCCCTGCAGAGTTTTGTAGAAAATGACAAGCTGATTGCAACAGACCTAGAATACGTGGCTTCAAGACTTAATCTAGGGCTGGGGATGTAGCTCAGTGGTAGAGCACTTGCCTAGCATATGCAAGGTCCTGTGTTCAATCCCTAGTACCATATGAAGAGGAAAAAAAGAAAAAAATATTCTAAAGCTACAGTAATCAGGATTGCAGACAAAACATTGGAACAGAGCCAAGAATTTAGAGATAGATACACAATATATATGGCAACAGTCATTGACAAAGATGGAAAGACAAGTAGAGAATGGAAAGTTTTTTCAGCAAATGGTACTGAAATTACTGCATATTTATATGCAAAATATTGATCCATGCCTTGCATTAGACACCTGAATTAACTCACAGACTTAACTATTAAACTCAAAACTACAAAACCTCTGGAAAAAAATAAGAGAAAAATTTTTGTTGAACTTAGGTTCGGCAAAGATTTCTTAAATTTGACAACAAAAGCATTAAAAAGGATTTGACAATGTGGGATTCATCAAACTAAAACCTCTGTAATTCAAAATACACTTTGAAGTGAATGAAATAGACAAAACACAAGCTGGGAGGAAATTACTGTAAAGCATTTATCAAGACTTGCATCAAGAATATATGAAGAACTCTTAGAACTCATTAGAAAAAATATAGTCCTGCAAAATAACACTTCATCAAAGAAGATAAACAAATAGTAAATACATTAAAAATGCTTGACATAATTATCAGGGAAATGCAATTTTGAAGCATAAGAGTTACCACTACACACTTATTAAATATCTAATATTAAAGACAGTTGTGCTGAGTGGTTGGAGAAGAGATGGAGGAACTGGATGGGTACACAGCTGGTGGGGATATAAAGCAGTAGAATCACCTTCTTAAAAAGGTAAATATACACCAGTCATATCCAACCATTCTTTTCCAAAGAAAAGATAAGTTATATAGCAATAGGAGGAATTTTATATCAGTGTTCTTGGCTATTTTATTTGTAAAAGCCCCAAACTGGAAAAAAATCCAAATGTCTATCAATAGATGATAGACAAATTGTGGTACGTACATATAATGAAATGCTACTCAGCAATAAAAATAGATGATAGATAAACTGATGTAGATGAATCTCAAATTATGCTGAATAAGAGAAGCCATAGAAAATACAATATATTATGCCATACACATAAAACTTGTGGAATACAAAGCAATCTATTAAGACAGACATTTTGCTGGAGGAATGGGAAAGTGGGGGGCATGAAGCAAGGGTGACAAAGGGCAGAATTACCTAGAGAATGAGAATATTTTTGGAAGTAAAGGATGTGTATATTATCTTGATTATAATGGTGATTTCATAATTTCATGTTAAAATTTATCAAATTGCACACTTTAAATACATGTAATTTGTTGCATGTCAATTTTACCTCAAAGCTATAAGAAATAATATATTCATCTTTTTTCACTTTCTAAGATACAAGTAGTATTCTATAAATATTTTTCTCTACTTCATTTTTTAAAAAAATGTATTCTGGAAACCAGATCTTAGCAGTATTTAAAATTATTTTCTTTCTTCTTTGGTTTATTCAACAACTTTCATTGATGACGGTTGTTTCAGCCTTTTTGACCATCTTGTATTATTATAATTAATGCTTGAATAACATAGTTTTGTAAATACAAGTTTTAAACATTTGTTGTTGTATTCCCAGTATCTTTTGAAGTTAGGGCTGGGGGACTATAGCTCAGCAGTAGAGCACTTGCCCTAGATACCCTTCCCCAGCACTGAAAAAGTTAAAAAAAAAAGTGGGATTGTTGAGTTAATAGGTAAATATATAAGCAGTTTTGGGAGATGTTGCCAAATCTCATTCATAAGGGTTGTATCATTTTGTATACTTATCAGCAGTGTCTGAGAATTTGTATTCCCCCACATTCTCTCACCTACCGAGTATGTTGTCAAACGTTTGGATCTTGCCAATGCAAGTGAGAAATGGTATCTTGGTGTGGTTTAATTTGTATTTTGTTCATTATGAGCTAAGCAGAGCATGTTTCCATATGTTATAGCTATTTGCATTTCTTTTCCTGAGATCTGTTTATTTCTTCAGCCCATTTTTGTATAGGTTTGCTGGCCATTTTATTTATAATGTTCTTTATATTTCAGGAACATGATTGTTTGGACAATAATATGTTGCAACTATTTTTTCTCAGGGTGTCATTGTCAAACTGTGTGTGTGTGTGTGTGTGTGTGTGTGTGTGTGTGTGTGTGTGTGTGTGTAGCAGGTTTAGATACAGCCAGGAAAGATTTTTTCAATGAGGCAGGTTTTGCCCACTCATAATACATAGAAAATTTCACCCAATATTTTCTAGTACTTGTTTATTTTCTATTTTTACATTCATGTTTCTTATCCATTTGTAGTTTATCTTTTGAATAAGTAGAGAAAAATCCAATTTTATAATTTTCCATGTGGTAACTCTACTTATTAGAAAGTCTATTTTCCCCAAACTAACTTTTATTGTACCCCAAATGTCCAGTTGGTTCTGTTTCTGGATTCTCTATTCTGTCCCACAATCTCTATGTATTCCTGGGCTTGGACGAGGGTACATGAATTGATTATATAGTCTGCCCTCCCTGTACCCTTCATTGCTCTTCTTTTTCAGTGCTTTCCTGCTTATTCTTGTTCTTTTGAATTGACTATATTCAACTTGACGACAGATTTTTAAAGATCCACAGATGTTCATTCCCTCCCCAAGTTAAATGTCCCCCTTTCTTCAATTTTTAGCACGTGCTTTTCGGGGGCTATTCATGATTCTGTTCTTTTCCACAAGTCATGCAACCTTAAAATGTGGCATCCAGAAATGAAGCCACTGGCATGGGGTGATAATGACATGATTCCTTAGGGTAAGGCCTTTTTAAAAAGAGTGTCATCCACAATTGGAGAAAGTAACAGGACTGGAGTGAGCAGGGAAGGAAAGCCCAGTCCCAGCAGTAGTCCTTTAGAAGGGATCAGGAGAAGCTTCTCCTCTTCTGTCTGCACTTTTGGGGCAGGTACCTGGTGTCTCAACATGTTGACAAAAGGGTTTTGCCCTGGGAGGGGCTGGGAGGCCTGACTTTCTCCTTTTTCCTAGTCTCTGCCTATACCCCCCTTCTGCTAGTTCCCTTTCTCCAGGGCCTTCTAAATCGCTGGTCCTCTCCCAGTTCTGGGGACAGGTGAGCCTCTTTCCTTCTGGAGTCCTTTCATTTGGACTCTTCCGCTTGGCTCTCCTCGCGCTGTCCCCCGCCAGGCTCAGCAGTTGGTTCTTTCTGCTCCTGGCCCCGCATCCTCCTTCTGCTCACTGCAGTTGGCCCAGCGGCTTCGTCTGATGACGCGTTTTACATGCCTTGGGCGGAAAGCTCCTGCGGTGGAGGAAAGCAAAGTTCACTCCCAGTACCCGCCCCCTGTGCTGGGTCCTACCTAAGTAGGAAATGGTGAAAGAGAGGGTCCTGTGCTGTTCTGCAGGGAAGCATCACTTCCGCTCAGCTGTTCCTACACCATGGACTCAGTACCTGCCACTGTGCCTTCTGTAACTGCTTCCCCGGGGGACCCACAGCTCCTGGGACCCCTGTGGCTGAGTTCTGGCGGAGTGGGTGCACTGACTGTCACGGTGACGGAGAAATGGAGTGTGTCAGGCCCAAGGCAGGCAGGACGTGACTGTATTGTTAAGCGAGGCCAGTAAGAGTGGACTTGAGCTTTCCCCACTTGCACTTTTTTTTTTTTTGACGGAATAGAGGTGACAACCTCATGGTATGTTCCGAAATGCAGCCAACAATCCAAACAGCTAATGTTACTACAGGTTTTTTCCCTAGGGAGACTGCTGGGGAATTGGGCCCAAATGACAGTTATCTGGTATTACCTGTAGAGGGCGGTGAAAACAGGGAAGAGTAGGCAGGTGTTTACTACACTGCCCTTGAGCAACCATTTAAAATTAGGCTTTGAGTTTTATAGAAGGATGTTAAATTCAGAGAAGTTTATCTAAGCCAGTTTTCAAGAGTTGTCTGAAATTACATGCCACTTATCTGTTTATATAAGAGTGGAATGGAAGTAAGATTTAAAATATTATACATACATCATCATTGTTTTTATTTGTTGCCATAAAATTAATTAGTTCTTTCATATATTTAAGTTTTTGTCTTAAATGAATTTTTTAAATTCTAAAAACCAGGTTATCTAAGAGAAAAGAATGATCCAGAGGGATTCTAGCCAGGTGTTAGACAATGTGATGATATAGGGCCTGTTACAAACTGGAAATGTATGCTCAATTTAAAGTATTTAGATTTGGGCTGGGGTTGTGGTTCAGTAGAGTGCTTGCCTAGCATACATGAGACACTGGGTTCAATCCTCAGCACGATATAAAAACAAAACAATGTGTCCACCCTAAAACTAAAGACACATAAATAAATATTTTTTAAATGTATTTAGATTTATTATACTTGAAAACACTGCAAGTGAACAAAATATATGAGACTGCCAGTATCCTCTCTCTTGAAGAAGCTATTGGAAAATATTGAGGAAGTGGATTTCTGATGAGGAGGTTGGTTTAGAATTGCCATGATTCTTTGTGACTGTTTTGTTATAAATTTAAGGTTTCCCATTTCTTCTAATTTGTCTGTTTCAGCTGTTTACTACATTGCCTGATGATACTCAACCTGGGCCTGATTTTTATGGACTACCATGGAAGCCTGTAGTTTTCACTGTTTTCTTTGGGATTGTATCCTTTGTCATTTTCTTTTGGAGAACTGCTCTTGTTGTGAGTAAATTGACTTACTTATACCTTAGCACATAAGCACAAGGATTATTTTATATAGTCACTGCCCCCCCCCTTTTTTTCTTTTTCAGTTGCTAAAACACAAATTAGTGGTTTAAGTCAAACTAACCTTATTAAATAATTTAGTGTGGGTGCAGTTGGTAGAACTGGTAATTCTTACAGCCATCCTGACCAGTAGTTTCATATGTATCAGAAGTCTTACAAGTGGGATAAAAGATGGGATAGGTTAGATAAATATCCTTTTATGTAGCATATATGTCCAGTAATCTATCTTAAAGAAATAACTATGCTTTGAAGATTTTGGTAATGTTTTTCAATGGAACAGTGTATTAGATTGAAGACTGAGCACAACATAATTCATTTAGGTGTTATTGTATGTTTGATTAATAGAATAGTAGGCAGATTTATTTATTTCAAATCTTTGAGGTACAGAAAATGCTCATAATTAAATGTGAAGTGGGAAAAAAAAGCAGAAACTAAGATTTAAATGTTGATGAACTGTATGTTAATATAAACACATATAAACAGGGGGAAGTGCTGCAAAGAAATACAGTAAAATGAGAAAAAGGAGATGAGATAATTTTTCCAGTCTTTTATATAAATTTTTCCCAGATTTTATGATTTGATCATATGTTCAGAAAATACCTTTTTATTCGGAAGTATAGATTATGTGTTGTCCAAAAATCCATTAAATGTTTTGTTCATTAAGTTTTTTTTTCCTGAGCAGAATTAGTCTATCTCTGTGTACGTGTGTACATATATGTATAAGAGTGTGTGTGTGTGTGTGTGTGTGTGTATGCGCTTATACATACTTATGTTTGTACTGTAGGTCATTCTGTTTCATAGTTATTTAACATAATTGGAAGAAAATTATTTTAGGTAAATGGACTTTGCATATGAAAAGGCTAACAGTTAAAGAGGCCAAAAGCATTGGATACAAATCTTTTCAAATCTGAGTGTTCTTTTTCTGATTTCTTAATTATTTCAGACATATCATTGTTAAGATAAGTTTTCTCTCCTTGTACAATTGAGTGTAAAATCTCTTAAAAAGTATTCCCTTCTTAAATAGAAGAATCGTTTGTCTGGATTCCTGTGAGGAATTTTCTAATCTCATTGAACTTTTTCTCAGCTAAAAGGAAAAAGGAAATAGAAGGATAAAGAGAAGGGAAAAACATGAAAACATTTTATATTTCTCTCTCTCGTTTCTTTCATTTCAAGAACCCCGGTACCTGTTTCTCTTTTCACTAGGTTATGTGGGATCTGGTTCCTAGCTTGTTACTCCTCAGTTTCAGCATTTGACTTTGGAACTTTAGTCCCTACCTTAGATGACTGCATTTATGCTACTTCCCATTTTTCTCTGTTGTCATTTTGAGTAAAAGGTTAGCAAGGCTATGACATTAAAGAAATGTTCATTTCTTTCTGTGTTGGAGATTTCTGAATGCAATTTCCTATTATGAAGATCCCATGGATGATCCATGGACACATCTGAGTATCCCATCACCATTTATAACATTTGAAAGGACAAGTAATATGCTAAGTTACAAAGAAATTTAGTGATGTTTTAAAAAAATTTCTGTTTAGGTTTTATTATCAGGCAGTTTATTGCTGTCTTTTGGAAATGATTGTTTTTGTCCTTTCCAGAATATGTTAATTGTCATTTCTCTTGTTGCTTGTGCATTTTCTTCTAGCAGTCTTCCCTTTCAGATTTCTTGCTATATATTTAGTGGTTTGCAGAAATAAGATGATGTAGCCTCTTGGTTTCTTAATTTAGCCAATAGCCAAATTTAAATTGGAGTTCTAAGATGTTTTCTGGTGAGTGAAAGTGACATTTCTTAGTACAAAGATTATGCCTTTAATATTGTTTCCTCAGATTCCTTTTGAATAGTCATTGTTTCTAGACTTTATCCTGGTTATTTAGAATTGTCAAGTAAATGATTTTGAGTACACACACACACACACACACACACACACACACACATATCTTTACTGTGAAATAAGGTACATATCTTAGTGTTTTTATGTCAGAGGCTATTTATGAAATATCACTACCAATTAAATTTAAAAGGCTTGTTAACCTTTACTTATTTTTAATCCTATAAATTATTATCCTGAACCAGAATGTTATTAAATTCTCAGTTGGTTATGATTCTGACTGTTGTTTTAGGAATGCTGTTTCTATTGAGCAGATGTTTGACATCAAATTTAATCTTTTTTCTCTCTTCTAGGTAAAAGATAGAGTATATCAAGGTAAATTTTTAGGTTTCTTAAACTTGTAATAACCCTTTGTATTGGTGTTTGATGTGTGTTTTATGTATGTTAGAAGTAGATACAGTGACGTTTAATGTCTATTATCTTTTTTACCTCCTGAAAATTTTACTATTCCTAGGTTGCTAGCATGGATAATAGAGTAGATGATGATGGTTCCAACTCTGAGATAGGAGATAAAGAGGAGGAACAAATTGTGGATAGGGAGATGATGATAAGTTTTAATTTGGGGCAGATTAACTTTGAATATTGATATAATGCAGATGTATTACATTTGAAGAGTATTTCTATGCTAATGATCTAATCATGCATTAAGTAATTGAGTAGATAATTTAAAGAATGGTAATGTGAATCAGTATGTTTTTCATTTCTGTTTTTCTTTGCAAAGAATTAAATGATTCCATTTTCTGAAAAGAAAGTGTTTTGAGAAGGGAGGAATATCAAGCTACAACACTTTACTGTATTTCCCATCTGTGAAATAAGCTTAAATTGAAATATCATTTTGGATGGGAGGGGTACCTGTGATTGAACTCTGGGGCACTCTACTGAGCCACATCCCCAACCCCCTATATTTAGAGACCAAGTCTCACTTAGTTGCTTAGTGTCTCGCTCTTGCTGAGGCTGACTTTGAACTTGGGATCCTTCTAGCTCAGCCTCCTGAGCCACTGGGATTACAGGTGTGCACCACTGCACCCAGCAAAATATCATTGTTCTTATATTTTTCTTAAATTTTAATAATTTTTATACTCTTATTGCTAATAAGCATAGATTGCTTTTTAAAAGCATAATAGTTATGCTAAGAAGTATTTCCTCATAGTACCATATAACATGTCTTTGCTTTTAGTAGATTGAGTAATTGAATTTCATTTAGTGATTGTAATAATCTTGTGTATTTCCCCCTTTTAGTCATTGAACAGCAAATTTCCAAAAAGATGAACAATTTCATGAAAGAAAATGAAGAACTAATGCAGAAATTGTCAAATTATGAACAGAAGGTATAATATTTTTTTGTTTCTTTCTCCCTTGGTTCTAGCATGAATCATTTCTACCTGTTTTAATTTTAAAATCGTATTTTAAAATTTTTGTTTCATTATTTTCTACAAATCATCCAAATTCTAAACAGTCATATGTATTAAGTACTGCTTTCTTCTGGAAAGGGTCACTTGTCTGGAAGTAACTTGTATAGTAGCACTATAATTTGTGTATCTTAATTCTGAATGCTTTATTTACATAGATGAAGGAATCAAAGAAACAGGTCCAAGAGACCATGAAACAAAATATGATTCTTTCTGATGAAGCAACTAAATATAAGGTAAAAATCCCTTCTTTGGGGGGAATTACATTCTAAACTCAAAAGTAAATGTAATGAGTGAGTAATATTGACACCTTTTTTTTCCAGGATAAAGTGAAGCTTCTTGAAAAAGATAAAGAACTTCTGGATGAGAAAGCTAAAAGTCTTCTTGTTATGTTAGAATCTGAGAGAGAACAGACAGCTAAGAATCAGGACTTGGTAAGAGTTTCGCTGCTAAGTGTTACTGCAATTTGGCTTTTGAAATATTTTGTTAAATTGGTTAAGTTGAACTTAGTCCAGCTGTTAACTAAAGTAAGATTAGGAGTCAAGGAAGTTGAACCCACTTCTGCCCATTTTGTGGAACTTTTAAGTACTGATACAACAAATTATTTTTATGGGCCTAGGAAATATTTTTATTCTCAACCTTGGATAATTTTCATATTGCTTTGCTCTGCCCTTGGAAACAGGCAGAACAACTAAAAAACTATTGTCCAGTTGAACAGTATTTGTTTACTTTTTACTTGAAAGAGTAATGAATTAATCAATTTTCTGTACTTAAAAAAAGTTTACTTACATATTTCATTTTCAATTTCTATAAGTTTCTGTAATTACATAAAAGTTGCAAAAGATAGTAGAGAGTGTGTTCTGAAATATCCTACCCCCAAGTAAGCTTGATCACCCAGCTGAGGTAGTATTTATCAGATTTCTCCACTGTAAAAATTCTTTCCAATCCTTTTCATGTTGTATTCTTTGGAAGTTACCATGCACAGCCCACAGTTAAAGTATGAAGAGTTACAAGCCCAGGATGCAGCTCATGGTAGAGCACTTGCCTAGCATGCATGAAGCCCAGGATTCAATCCCAGGCATTGCAAACAAAGATTGCAGAGTTATGTCCACTTCCTTAAGGAGCGAGTATCTTTATAAATTTTTTGGAATTCTTCTGTATGTGAGATTAGTCTATTCTTCCTTAAATTTTATCATTTTTTACTTCAGATAAGAAAATTTTAAAAATGATCTTGGGAAATTTTTTTCTCTATCACTAGAAAAAAAATTACTAATTTGAACTGGTTTACTTGAAACAGTAATTAATTATAGTTAATTTTCTATGCTTTAAAACATTTTATTTACTTATTGCATTATGATTTTCTATACTTTGACCTTTTTTTTCTGGTTATCTCACAAACAGTAAGGTTGTGGATGCCATGAAATATTTATGACTTCATTTTCCCTCATCTCTTTCAGTTCTTGATTTTTTGCTTAGTCCAAATCTGGATCCCCCTGCATTTACCTGAAATGTAATGGGATGGCTTGACAAAAATTTTGTTGTGTTTATCTTTTTTAGTATATATATGTGTGTGTACACACACACACACACACACACACACACACACATATATATATATATATATATATATATATATATATATCAGTATTTCTACTGAAATCCTAATGCATATTTTGTGTTCTGTTTTCCCCTGGCAGATAATGGAAAATAAGAAATCTATAGAGAAGCTTAAAGATGTCATTTCAGTGAATAATTCTGAACTTTCAGAGGTAAAGCTGCCAACTCTTGCTATCGGATATTAATACTACATCTTAATTTGTTGCGGACCAAAAATTTGAGGTGTGCTAAAATGTGCAAAAAAATGAGAACTATATGATGTCTGGTTTGGGAAAGTATAACATTGTTTTTTCTTTGGAATTAATTCACTAACTGTAGTGTTTTGCATTAGCTTCAAAATATCCTTACTGAAACTAAGCTTCGTGAAGCGAAGATGAAGTTGGAATGCTGTAAGCTTCAGAAAGAAAATACCATGCTTAAGAAGGAGAAAGAGCAGGTAAAGAAAATTTGATGTCATACATAATGTAAACTAGAGAAGTGAATATCATTATCTTGTATCTTTCTTGGATCTGTTTCTGAGGTAAGGAATATTCATGTAGGACCTTTTCTAGATATGCAAAGTTTAAACAATGCTCCCCAAATTGAGTGCATATATATGTTCTCCATCTGTTTTGGATTTTTTGATTATTGCTTTTCTTATCAAATATCAATCAGTTATTAACTTGCATAGCCTCAAAGAAACTTTTTCATAGTGAAGTGGTAAAAAGAACAAACATGTTTTTCTTAGGGAATAGCCCATTATATTTTTCTATGCAAAAAAAAAAATCTGGAGTATATAATTTGCCACAATGGAGCTCTGCCACCAATTTCTAACTTTAATCAAGTATGTGACTTATTTAGAAAAGCCTTTAAACCTAACTTTATCATAATTTCCCTGTTAAGAACCAAAAATGGATGAGAACAGCCAACAAAAACCCTTCTGTTAATGAATAATTTTTCATATATATTATCTAAATTCTGGTTATACTGTTTACAACATACCCTGAAGTTACAACATACCCTGAAGTTACAACAACCAGATGGTACATTATATATAGTTTTAATTTTCCGGGTTTTAAAATCTCAGTTTAGTCAAATTCAACATGGTCTCATTTAATAACTCCTCAGTGTTTATGTGTTATTCATTTATGTGTCTCAAAAAGCTCAAAAACAATTTAGTACATTTAATAATTAAAAAATATTTACATAAAAATATTTCAGTTTCACATATGCAAAGGTAATTTAACATTTACAACATCATTAAATATTTTTGAGTTTTAAGTATATTTTCTGAATGAGTATGCAGTTTTACAAATGGCCTATCAAACAGTGTAAATATTTTCTGGCAAAATGTCTGAAATCTTTAGGACTTGATCAAAAGAATTGGGGTTTGAAGAGGAGGTCTTTGCACTATCTGTTTCTTAGATGACCCCAGCTCTATACCATTACCAAGGTCATACTTGGAAAAATGGGGCCCCCTCCTCTTGTGTTAGGATCTGTGGGTGAGGTGGGGATGTTTGCAGGGTATGTCCTCAGGCATGGGTATATGGTGCCAGGTGGTCCTGGTGGAGGTTAGGGTCCCCTAGGTGGATGGGAAGGTAGGGAGGCCCTGGATGGGGTGTGGCTAGATGAGAAAAGCTGTGAAGGGAGGTGAGCTGGGTGGTGGCTCACTGAATCACAGAAAAGTGATTGTGGCTGGTGGCAGTTGAGGATGAGTGGGGCTCTGGGATCCACCCGGAGCAGGGGGCAGGGGGGTTCGGGCGGAGTGGGGAGCGGGGAGCAGGGAATTTGTGCATGCTGGTAAGGGCGAGCAGGGGGTGCTGGGAATTTCTGGGTGCGGGGGAGGTGCGGGGGTGTGGGCCGGGCTAGGCGTGGTGGTGGGGGTGCATCCTGGAGACTTTCTAGGCCTCCGCTTTAGTACTTTACTGAAATTTCTCTTTTCATCTTGCCCTAGACTTTTCACTGAAGGGAGTGAGGCTGCTTTCCCTTGATTTCTGCATCATCGTTCCTAGTCTCCGCCCTTTTCTTTTCCATAAAAATGGTTTTATCAAAGTAGAATCACACCATTCATGCCTTCATACATCTTCGTGTACTTCATCATCATTCTAAGTACATGTATGAAGACACGAATGGTGTGATTCTACTTTGCATACAACCAGAGATAAGAAAAAAGTGCTCTATATATGTAGTATGCATTGTAATGTATTCTGCTGTTACATATAACAAAATAAAAATAAATGAACTAAAAAAAAATTTTAAATGGTTTTTTCAAAAACATGTTTTGCAAGTCTTTTCTTCCCAAACGAGTTGTGCTGTTTTTTCTTTCTTTCTTTCTTTCTTTTTTTCTTACACGTGTGTTTAAAAAAGCACAGCACTTTTTTGTCTAGTGGTAACGTCCTGTCAGGCAGCTGTTGCTGTACTTGGTGGGGAGGTGGGTGAGGAGCAGGCGCCCACTCAGATCCTGCAACCTGGCCCAGGGAAGCTAGGGCAGAGAAGTGAGCCCAGCTTAGTCATGTCCAGCACACTCTGCTTTTCTTTGCTACCAAAGCAAGTAACACCTTTAAGCTTCTGAGCTGGGTCCATGTTCTTGTTCTAATTTGACAATAAACTAGGTTGATTGTCGGACCCTGCAAAATCAGGGGAGTTGATAACTAATACTAGTGGCTTTTCAAATACATTTATTTTTCGACATCAGACAGGAAAACTTGGAATGAGTTTGGGAACACTTCTTGTTAGGGAAAGGAGAGCTGTGTCTAGTATTAATGTTTATTTTCAAAGCAAATATGGAGCCCATATGTGTTCAGCTGTTCTCAGTATATATCTTAAAATATTACATCTTAAAGATCCTCCCAGACTAGCTCATTTTATAAGGACTTTTCTTTTTCCTTCTGCATGGCAATCTATGGACTTTCCATCAGATTTATATGCAGCCAGCTCTTTGATGAAGATGAGGATGGTCTCCCATTAGTTACTTTAGCAAAAAGAGAACATTGCAATAATCATACATGTTTAAACCTGTATACAATTTCCTAGAATAAAATGCTGTGCAAATTGATTCAATTTAAAAGTGCATCATTTCATCGAGGGCAACTTTTTTTGTAAAAAACTTGTCTGTGGATATTTGTGGGGTGAATTTGTATGGGAGGGGCAGGATGAAGCTGAAGCACTCCTACATGGCTATCTTCCTAATGTCACTCACACTAATTATCTTTGGGTTGTTAATGTACATGTAAGTTAATTTTGTTATTTATGTATTCTTACATTTCAAATGGTGTGTGATCAGTATGAATCAATTTTACAGTCAGAAATTACAATAATTGGTTATAAACCTCCCTTCAATGTCTGGTCCTTTCCATGTTTTTCTGATCACCATCCCTTGCTTCAGACTGGGTGCCACTCTTGTATTGCCATTCATGTTTGGCAGCTTCAAGCACTGAATGATTTTCTGCCTAACTTTAATAGAGACAAGAATTCTAGTGTTCAGCCAAGTGGAGTGAATCTTGGACTTAGAGGAAGAGAATAGACCTGGTAACAGGAAAATGGGAGTGCTGGGTCGGGGCAGAGAGCCAGGATAAAGACAGTCCTCAGTGTTCTCAGTGAGTTCTAATTTTCCATTCAAGTAAGTTCCATTCCTGGGCTATGATGAATGTGCACACAGTAAGACTGAACAGTATTCATGTTTCAGACGAACTTGAATAGAGGACTAACCTTATGGAAAATATTAGGTAATACCATTTTCATAGTTTTACTTTTTAAAATTATTTTATTTTTATGTGATGCTAAGTATGAAAACCGGTGCCTTGCACATGCTAGGCAAGTGCTCTGCCACCAAATTACAGCCCCAGTCTGTGGTTTTACATTTTTTAAAATAAGTTTTTATAGTTGTAGATGGACACAATACCTTTATCTTATTTAGTATTATGTGGTGCTAAGTGTCAAACCCAGTGCCTTCCACATATAAGGAAGTACTGTTAGTTGCGGAGCAGGCTGAACAAATGTTAGCTGTGGGGCAGGCTGAACACTCGACCCTCACCTGTCTGCTTCCCACCCTTCATTAGCCCTTTCTTTTGGGATGATTATTTGGCACCTTTTCCCTTTACTTCCTCTTGTTTTTTTAATTTGAAACCCACACCTAGCCCATGCCCAATCTGCTTGAAGGCAGAAGATGACACCCTTATCAATTACAGTGTGACCCAATCACTGTACACCAACAAGGCAGCTAGCACAGTAAAGGGCTATTAAAAACCTTCTCCTGCTGGGCCCTCTCTCTCTCCTCTTTTTCTCCGAGTCAATCAGACACCGCTGCAATAAAGATCCCTTGATTGCTCCGAGTGTAGTGATTACTTTCCTTTCACCATGAATAGGTATAAACCTGTCTAAGAGAAAGACAGTTTACTGTAACACCGTCTTACCTTTGAATGGTTTTTCTGGATTATTATACAATTCAGAAGTTGAAGTAGGCCTGTCAGGAGTAAAGTATATGAAGGATCCTGTATGGGCGGGCACTTAGGAAGATCAGGGTTCTCAACCATCAGGAACTAAGTGGAAGGTGCCAAAGGCATTGCTGCTGGTGTGCAAGAATAGCAAGACACCAGAGGAAAGGGTCAAAAGATTTCAGTCTTTAAACCCAGAGCTGGCACTCCTAGCACTGTTCCTCATCCTGGCCCCTGTCAGCTGCAGGTCATCTCACTGTGGGTCATGGACACCAGCCCTAAACCTGGGGGAAAATCACAGAAAACTGCCTGGGCTCTAGAACAATAGCCAAAGAGAGCCTGGCCTCTGTCCTGCCTTTCTGCCCCTTTTGTTCTGGTGTGTGGGGGGGGGTGGAGGCCGCTGGCTACAAAGGATGTGATAGTAGGTCCCAGAACTGTCAGTTTATGACATGGGGACAGGAATAGTCTCCACTGTTAAGATCTGACAGGACACTCCATTTGGCCAGGGCAAGTTCATCACTGGGACAAAGCGGTGTTGTTGCTACAGGACAAATAACTGCACCCAGAAAAGAAAAAGACAGAAACTAAGGACAACCTGTGTTTCGTAGGCAGCCTCTGCAAAGGGATCTTCAAGAACCCCTAAAGAGGAAAATGGAAAGGGCTTCTTGCATTGCATATCAGTCTGCTAGTATAAGAAAAGGCCCAAAAGGAGCCTCTGGGTACAAGTGACAGTGGGGAACTCACTTAAAGTTGATGGCATTGTGATAGTGTTCATGGAGACAGGTCAGGCTCAAAAATGTCATTGAAAACATAGGAGAAAAAAGATTAAATCATAATTATTGTATATGTTGGATTGTCCAATCCTCTCCTAGGATGAAATTTGTTGTGTAAATTAAATGCACAGATAACATTCATAAGGATTGTTTCAGAATATGAATTTTAAAAAGGTTCCCAAACTAGTAAAGATAAAAGAAAATTACAGGTATAGAAATATATTTTAGTATGGAAAATTAGAAAGAAAGAGAAATGTTTCTGAATGAGAAAATATTTTGTCTGGTAAAGTAATATTCTTGTGCTAACGTCCCAGATTAAAGATGACAAAACTAAGGATTTAAAGTTGTGAATGTCTAAATAAGTTGCAGAAAGTTTTGGGAAGGTGAATCTCATAAATTTTGTTTGTTTAATTTGGCTATAATTTATCTATCAAGATAATTTTATTCTATTTGTTGGGCTTGTGGAAACTAAGTCTTAAAGTAATTAGGGTTTGTATGTGTTTGAAAGTCTGAAATAATTACTTTGTAACTGGTTAATCAAACAACTGTTACTTAAACCTACCAATATAGATGTCACCCTAAGTATATGTGACTAGGTATAATGTATTCATTATACCTAGTCACATATACTGAGAACTATGGCTATCTAAGCCTTGTATAAGAATTATGTAAAAATTTATAAAATGAGGGGCTGGGGTTGTAGCTCAGCAGTAGAGCAGAGACCCTGGGTTCTTTCCTGAGCACCACATAAAAACAAACAAACAAATAAATAAACAAACAAAATAAAGGTATTGTGTCTAACTGCAACTGAAAATTAATATTTTTTAAAAAGTTAATAAAATGAAAGTATATGCAAGTTTACTGGCAAGATAACCACTAAGTGCTCTCTTTTATACATTGTATCTGACATTGAAGGACCATGCTCTCAATTGAAGACCTGTCTTATATATGTTTGCTTTGAGTAAGTCAATTTCTTATCATTAACCCTGTTTCCTAAATTTATAAGAAACTTAAGGCTATTGATTTTGTTAATCCATACAGACTTGTGATTAGTGCTACCATAAACTCTGGATTCTAAATTGCACTTTAAAGTTAAACTTAGTTGAATGCAAAGCTTTGCCAAGTTGGTGTTCTCCAAACTAAAATTATGTGTAACAAAATCTCTATTTGTATAAAAATAACAAATTTGGTTGGTATTTATTCATGTCATTTGAGGTTTTATAGCTGTATCAAGTAAGATGTTGAATAAGTTATATGTATAATTTGGTGTTAATCTTCACATTGGAATTGGAATTTAAATACATTTTTGGAAGCTAATAATGAGAGTCTGATCTGTTTAAAGGTGAAATTGTAAAACAAGGAAGCATTTTGCTGCTTTTTTTTCACAAAAAGAAAGTTAAAATTTCTCTTAGTCTTTGTTTAATTTATGTTTCAGATGTAATGTTGTATTGTGTTTTTTTGTCAGGATCCCCACCTTACCTGAAATAAGAGTCTGCATCCCACCTTACTACATGTTAGAATGGCTGCAAAATAGGCTAGACTTGAGATCATTTAGAGTTGTGATAGGTGGGATTATCTAGAGTTTGATGATAGCTCCAGTCCGGTGGGTGCCAGACTGGTTGGCTGGGCAAGTTGATAGCAAGATGCCCTCACACCCTCTTACAACCTTCTGACAAGCTCCATCTGTCCCTGGACACTTCAGGACTAGTGGTGCTGGGAAACTTGGCTCTCTCCAGCATTTCCAACCAATGCTTCCCCCAGGCAAAATGCCCCTAGTCTGTGAAGTTTCACAGGATTGCCTGGACATGAATGACCCATGCAGACCCACTCACTATCTGACAGATAAGGATGTAAGATACCCCAGGCTCAGCCATGTTGCAGTCCTAGGATCTGAACACCATTTCACCTTGCAGAAAGACCATGAGGGATGTGCTTAAAGGAGGGACCCTGCAAAGAATTGGCAAGATGGTGGCCACCAGCACTCCCAGAAGGAGGACCTTAGGGCAGCCAAACCCTAGGCACCCTGGCACAGGACCTCCAGGTCTTGGCTGGTGTCCCTAGACAGAGTTGGCTGCACCACGAGGTGAGGTGGTGGTGGCAGCAAACCTGCAAGCATCCTGCCCCCCATCCCCCAGGCACTGGCCAGTGTCTCAAGATGGAGATGGCTGTGTGCAATCAAACCTGCAGGCAACTTGGCAATGGACCTCTGGGTGCGGGTGGAAGCAGCAGGACTACTAATTGAAAGTGAGGTCAGGTTGAGGTTATTGTGGTTAAAACAACAACAACAAAAAATCACTATCAAGGGTGAAGTTCACTGGAGTAAAATTTCATACCTTAAGCACAAGAACATTTGTTTTGAGCCAGCAAAATGTTTGAGATTCTACATTCCTTCTAGAGACTCCAGGGTACAGTTAATGTCCATGCTTTCTCTAGCTCCTAGATGGTGCCTACATTCCAGGTCATGATTTCCATCCTCCTTCCAAGTCAACAGTGGCCAGTTGCATCTTTTTCCCATAACCTCATTTTACATCTGACCTATCTGCCTCCATTTTTACTTTTAGGGACGCTTGTGATTACACTTGGCCAAGCAGATAATGCCAGTTAATTTTCCCATCTTGTTATCCTTAATTGAATCACATCCTTTCCCTTTGCCACCAAGGAGCCATCTTCCCAGGTTCCAGGGATTATTGTGTGGACATCTTAGTGGAGGAGGTAGCATTATTTTGCTTATTGCAGAGTCAGGAAATTAAAGTTCTCTGAGAAGGTTTCACATGAAATGATGATGGATCATGCATGATTAACAGGAGATTTCCACACAGGGAGTGTATATATTGGGGAATGGAATAGAAGGGTTAGGACAGACTCCCGACAAAGAGTCTCCTACAGAACAGAAGTCTTTTATCCATTGCTTCCTTGGTAAATATACAGACCGCCTTACATATAAGCAAACTGGTCTTACATTCCTACTCATTGTACTCATTACCAACATCTGCTACTCTCCTGGAGATTTTCACAGATTAATATCATATTTTTGTGCCTAGCCAAATACTAAGGTTAAAGTAGTCCATCTATTCAAAAGGTTCCTTCTTTTCTCTCTTTAAAAATGAATGCTATGGTTTTCTCTTGTTTAGACTTCAAAAAATCTTTTCATTATTCACAAGGATTGAATACTCTAATAATTAGAAGTGGTGCTGAAATACAATCTGTCTCCTTCTTAAATCAACAAGGATTTCCATCATCTGGTGCTGCTCAATTGCACACACTATTTGCAAAGTAATCATCTCCTTCTATTATCTCCTTCACAGTATAACTTCTGAACCATATTGAGTGGGTTAAATTCCAGCTCCACTATGGAATAGCTGTGTAATCTAAGGCCAACTACTTAACCTATCTTTTCTCTTTTAATTTAATTTTTTTAATTTGTTTTAATTTGTTATACATGACATAGAATGCAATTATGCACTTTGATATACATAGATGGGATATAATTTCTCATTTTTCTGAGTGTACATGTTGTAGAATCACATTGGTCATGCAGTCATATATATACATAGAATAACAATGTCTGTTTTGTTCTACTATCCTTTCTAACCGCCCCCCAAAAAAAGGTCCTTCCCTCCCTTCACTTCCCTCTACCTAATCTAAGTAGTGCCCCACCACCCTGCCTTATTGTGAATTAGCATCTGCATATTTGAGAAAACACCCTGTCTTTGGTTTTTTGGAATTGGATCATTTTGCTTGGAATGATATTCTCCAACTCCATTCATTTACTGGCAAATGCCATCATTTCATTCTTCTTTAAAGCTGAGTATATATTCCATTGAATTAACCTATCTTTTTACCTGTGTTTCAAGTAAAACAGATGATAAAGGTGGATATCATAGGACTGATGTTGGAATTAAATGCATTAATCTATTCAGTATACTTACAACAGTGAGGAACTGTTTCCTGTTATCACTTATTTTATACTGCATAGATATTGTTATAAATGCTAGAAATAAATTGACAGTAAGAAAAGCATGTCCCCCATTTTCATGAACTTCTTAGTAGGCATACTAGTGAATATACTGATAATTTAATTTTTATATATTTCTTTGTTTTCTAGTTATTTTTCATTGTCTAGTTACCTGGGATGGCACACTGCTCCTTTTGTTATCGATAATTCCATCTCTAATGACTACAAACAATTGTCAAATCACTCCTGGAAGAACTGGTATCAATATGGCCCCAATATCAAAGAAGCTAAATTGCTTGATTACTTAGGCTTATTATCTATGTGTAACTACAAACTAGCATCCAATAATTCATTTACAACTGTCCTACAATATAGCATATATCTACTAATTATCCCTTCTATCTACTATTTCCACTGCAAAAACATTTATAATGCAGCATGAGAGAAACATCCACAATGCTCTTATTCACCTAAAAATGTCATTACTTTAGATAAAGCAAGTGAACGATTTTGTATTTGGCAATACATATATAACTTGCATTAATGAGTTCCACTTTACAGTTTGATTATGAAATTGTGATGATATACTCATTATTTATAAAGAAAAAATTACCTAAAAAGTAACAAGATACCTTACGTATTCCTAAAATAATATGAAAATTCAGATAATATTTTAGTTTCTATGAAAACTCTAAGTATATGACATGTAGAAAGCTAAGACAAGTCCCAAAAATAGTAACTTTAGAAATAAATCTAAAATTCTAAATTAATTAATGTATTGAAGATCTGCACTAGTAATTGCTTTCTTGGATCCTTTGGATTTCAATATAATGACCTCATAAGTACATTACAATATGTTACAAAGGCAGCATCCTCTGGGAGAAGATCATAAAAAGACTCTATTCCTGTGTAATATCTACTTATGGTTTCTGAAAAGAACTGACATGAAAGTATACTTCTCAAATAATGCAAATGTCTCAGAAGCAATGCTATCCTGTCATGTAAAAGATAATGCCTTTAGGTAGACATTTTCACAGGTGAGCAGTAAAAATCATTCTAATATTTCAAAAAGTGAAAAAAGGTAATACTTTTTTTCCTCATTCTAATCTTTTGTGCAGAGGAGATTCTATTCTGCAACGCCAAAATTTAGTCATATTGACATATTCAACAATAATATTTGCAGGATTAGCCTGAAGTCTAATTTCTATTATATAGTGGTACTGGTACCTTTCCACATGATGTTCTGTTGATGGTATTGGAAGAAAAATAAAATCAATATATGTATTATATGTCCATAAGAATGTAAAATAAATTTATTATGTGGATACAAACACATTAATAATTGTGTTTTCTTTACAGTCATTTTCAAAGTATGAAGCCATAAACAAAAAGCATTATTGTAACTAAATCATATGGATTTATAGATAAATAATAATCATCCTTCAAAACATATTTTCAAAAAGTGTTCCCTGCTCAGTATGTCCAAATGAAACTATGCAATTTATATTACCTTTCATGTTATACACACACACACACACACACACACACACACACACACACATTGATATTGATATATGTGGATATATCAATATTCTTCTAATTTAAGTATAATATTTAATAAAACATTTCCCTCCCACTAAAATAATTAAGAGGAGAAAAATGAATAATTATTATCTCTTAAATTTTACTATAAGTTTTTAAAAATCACTGAATTACTTTTGGAAGTAAATTATAATTGTATTTTAAAATTGAATAAATTGTCACTAAAAAGGTATTTCAACATAAAGCCAAACATTTACCAAATATAATGAATCATTAGTACAAAGCTATATTTAAAAACTGTACATAAAAAGAAGCTACATTTTTAAAGAATTTCAGTAAATTCACAGTAAGGGAAAAGAGGAAATGAGATATCCTTTTATAGTTAGAAAGTGCAGAATAAAGAAAACCTATTTAAATTTTTGGTTTATATATGAACCTTTTGTCTCATTTACAGTTTTATTTAAAGCTTGTTTTAGAAATTAGTTTTTTAGTCTATGTATTTAAGATAAATATTTAAATCTTTACTTAGAAAATCTTACACCTTTCTTTGAATTGTTCTTCACGATATTCATTTGAAGTTCTCAATTATTCACTCTAGCAAAATGAAATCTCTCAATCCAAACACCAGAAAGTATGTAAGGTGATTCTATTTTTTTAAAACAAATGAAACTGACTCTTCAGACAGAGCAGTATTTAATAGAAAGAAAAGGAAATTCTCTAAGCCTTTCAAAATCAATAAAATGACTCAGTATACATATCAAAATCACTTCCTGAATACCCAATTCTCTCTTCCCTGAAACAATTACCTAAAAATATGTCAGTTGAGATTTGACACATTAAAACCATACTTTAGTCATTGATCAAAGTCATTTTGCATCTAGATTTCATCACATAAATCCAGAGTTAAAATAAGGAGCCTAAGAAAATGTCACAAAGTATTCATGTGTTAAAAGGATACATTCAACTGTTCAATAAATAGTTTACTGATATTTTCAAATATACATATTTCCAAATACAACTAAAATTCAAATCTTAACTTCTCATCTTTACTAACATACCCTTTTAAATTAAAAATAGGTATAGATACACATATTAAGCAAATTTGTTCGTTTGTTACTAAGTTCTACAAATAAACTCAAAAACCATGTTTCAAAAATATTTCTTTTGGGGCTGAGATTGTGGCTCAGTGGTAGAGCACTTACCTAGCATGTGTGAGGCACTGGGTTCAATCCTCAGCACCGAATATAAATAAATAAAATAAAGGTCCACTGACAACTAAAAAAGTGTGTGTGCATATATAGAGAGATAGATATAGATATGTATATATAAACATATAAAATATATATTGAAATTCATTTTAAAATATTTCTTTCACATTTTGGAAAAGGAAATTGTGATTTTAAAAATTATCTTTAGAAAACTGGCCTGCTATATTTCCAGGAAATTTGAGCAAACAATTAACAATGGCAATAGCTTCCTGGAGCTTCTCTTCAGTTGTGAAAAGCTTCACTGAGAGACTAGAAAGATGAAATGAAGGATGCTTTGTTAAATGACTATACAACTCTGGATTCCATAGGAGATTTTATTGGTTGAATTATTATTGGTTTTTGGTTTTAGTACCAATTTCACTAAAAAAGTATAGTATGACCAAAATAAGTGAATTTTCTTTGCAGTTTGGAGAGAATAAAATATCTTGAAACCACTTTAAAATTCTGTAATATAGATCATAACGTCTCAAAACAGAAGAGTACTGATGCAATTGTTGAAAATATACTGAAACACTTCTAATTGCTATCAATCCAAAGACTGTAACATAGGTCTATTTATAAAAATCACTATTCTTTGCTTTTATCTTCTTTCTTTATATTTATATTCATTTTTAAGTATGCAGGCAAAATTTTAAGGGAAAAGACTTTTTTATAATTCCATCCATTTATTTATTTTTAAGGAATTAACAACATTATAAAATATTTCCTACATAATGGAAATCCTAAATCAAGTTATCAGTATTTCTGTCACAAGAAAAAAGTACCCCACTCAGAGACCCAAAATGTTTACTTCTAATTTTTAAATCATGTAGCATTCACAACAGAATAAAAAAAGACAAAAAACAATTTTTCAGTAGACACATAAAATACATATGCTTCTCTCAAACATGGACTCCTGTGTTTTTTTTTTACATAAAGAATGAGAGTACTGTAAAGATAATATTTTCAACACTACAAATGAGGATTATTACTTCAATTTCTGAAGAAATGCCTCCCTCATTGCTTCCTTCAAACATTCAAATCCCAGCTTAATAAAAACAAATGGCATTCCTCATTTCTTCAAAATTGCACATTAAATATCTTAAGCCTTGCTTTTGTAACAAGATGCTAACATTTTTAAATTTAGTAATTAAGCATTCATAAGCCAGAGTTGAGGCTGTAATGTTCTGGGGATGATGAGTTGACTAGGATAAATATATCAAATTAATGAATTTTAATAAATGCAAATAAATAAAAGATAAGCTAAAATAATACAATGGCATTGGCTGACTAAATCTTAAAGAGGTTTTCTATATTTCATCACATGACTAAATTAATTATAAATGTGCATAGTATCTTTAGAGAATTTTAACATTGCTATCCCTCTATAATTTTATCTACTTTCAAAAATTAGATTTCTGAGTTGCCAAGGTAAAATAGTACATGTGTCTACCAAGAAACCAAACTAAACAGTAAACTATATTGTTATTGAAAAATATATATAAGTATTGGTCTCAAAATTATTTTATGTACTGAACCTTTTAGTTTCCAATTTCAATTTTCAATAAAATTGGAAAACACTTTAGGGGCAAGTATACCTTCTACTAAAATATGCCAACAAATAAAATATGCCAAATAAGAATCTATCCAATAAAACTTAGCTAATTCATCAACCATAAGGGTCTCCCTTTCCTAAAATAACTCCCAATTTAATAAGTGTTTTTAAATCATTAATTTATAGAAATTCTGCGTGGTTAAATAACATTTTGTCTAGCACAGCTAGTTTAATACTACTTAAAAAAGGAAGATATTAAAATTACGACCTCTAAAGATATGAATAAAATTTTAGTAAGGTTATTAATTATTGAAAATAAGATATTGAGATAAACTGAATAGTGCCATAGTCTAAAAGAATGGTGCAAAAGTCTAAAAACCATCATTATGTATGTTTATTAACTAAATCATTTTTTTTACTGCCCTCTAGTGGCAATGAGTCAAGTCACTGGGAAGATGAAAGCCCATGATTAGGAAGACACATGACAGGGACTATAAAAAGATCTTGAAAAATAGAACAGTAAAATTTTATACCACATGTCATACTTCTTTATAGGAGACCTAATTATTAAACAAAATAAAACTCAAAACATAAAGCTCAAATTCTATTTGCTAAAAAAGTTATAAGAATAACCTGGACAGAATGAATAATAGCAAAATACCGTCTATCAACCATTACATACTGTGTTTAAATGGCACGAAAGTAGGCAGTCAAAAATGAGAACTCTGTAAATTTTGTCTATATGGCCTTAGACAAAATTTGACTAATTCTTTAATTTGATTGGAGTGGTTATTTTTACAGTGTATAAAAAGAATAATAGTATTGTAAAAATATTTTTTCAATACTACAAATAAGATTATCTCAATAAAATTCAAGGTCTCTAAAATTCAAAATTCTAAATAAATAAGAATGTAAAGGTGTTTAAATTCCACAGAAACAAGTAAATTAAGTTAATATCCAGATCGGGTGGAGTGCTTTTAAGCTCCTGCTTAGCATATGCAAAGCCCTAGGTTTGATCCTTATCACCCCCCCAAAATAAATAAATCAATAAATAAATAAATAATTGATTGATCAGATCGGCTCATAAAGGATATTTTTATAAATACTTAACATGAATAAAATTTACAATTTGTATGATATGAAATTACATGCAATTTCTAATTAAATGAACTTTTGTTGTATTTTGTAGTAGTTATACATCCTTTCCAGGAAATTTTTAGAGCATCTGACATAATTTTTACTCATTATGTTTTATTTTTAATATTCATTTTCGACAAAAATATTGATCTCAGGTCATAAAACACTATTTATGATTATTAAAAATGGGTATTGAACCAGGTATGGTAGCACACACCTATAATCCCAGCTACTCAGAAGGCTGAAGAACTGCAAGTTCAAAGCTAGCCTAGGCAACTTTCTCTGTCTCAAAATGAAAGAATAAAAGAGCCGGGATGTAGTTCAGTGGAAGAGTGTTGCCTAGCATGCAAGAGGCCTTGGGTTTGATACCCAATTACCACCCCCCTCAAAACTATTTTCTAGTTGCAAAATTTCTAAGAAATTTGTCCAAATAAGAAATTACTATAACAATTACAGTTCTATAGCAACATATTTACAATTACTCATTGAGAAGGAACATTAGAAATCAGTTGTCAATCAAATCCAAATAACAAAGATTAGTGAAAAGAAATGAAGAATAAATAGCTAAAAAGGCAAAGATACTTTAAAGAAAAATCGCTCTCTCTTTACAAAAATTTTAATTTAAGAATTTAAATAATTTAAGAATTTAAATTTAAGAATTTAAATCCTAAGTTCACTTTCTAAGGACATAATATGCATGTGTATACACACACACACACACACACACACACACAAATGAAAAAGCTGAAAAATAAGGAAGAAAACTCAGTGTCCAAACTATCATGCAAACCTAGCATGTATGAGACCATGGGTTATAGCCTCAGCACCAAAAACCAAAACAAAACAGTCTATCATGTTAATGGCTTTACTGACCCAACCTTAAGAGTACCACATAATCAGAAATATTTTAAAATAAAATTTCCTAGTATATTTCTTATAAATCTTATACTACCACATAAACACATAAAGTAATATTTGAAGAAATCTGCCTTTAGAAATAGTATTTATATGAAACAGATTAAACTTAAAAATGGACTTTAATAACCTTTCTGAAGATTCAAGTAAGTGTCAAAACCAATATCAGTATAATGACCTACTTTGAGACAACAGGAGAGCTGAAGTCTTCAGCTTATATAATAAACAATGTATTATAGAATAATAAATTATAGAATAATTATAGAATAATAATTATAGAATAATACATTCTTGAAATATTTACAACAACTGCTCTTCAAGACCATACACTTTATCCTTGGAAGTGTTGTTAAGCTACTGGTCAGGCCTAAAAGTTCACTTCTGTGGTTGACAAAAGATTCTTAAGGAAAGCATACATAATCAAAGTATTAAATCAGTGCAATAAAAACTTGAGAAATTACATATACATGTATGTGTGATTGTGTATATAGTTTATAAATCTTGAAAACACATAATGAGATGCTGGAATTTTATGTTCTTAATGTCACTCTTCACTTTAAAAATTAACCCTATTTCTTAAAAATATTTAGCAATAAAAAATTATTCCTCCAGGATCAAAGAAATCATCAGGCTGATCTTTATCAATTTTTATTTACTCATCAGGGTTTTTTCTCCTCATCAACCTCAAATAGTTAAACTTGAAATCATATAAATGAGCCACTGCCACATCATTTATCTGTTTTTACAGACAGAAGATTGAAAAAAAGAAATACATGTTTCCTAAATCAGGAAAAAGAGTAAAAGTAAAGATTTGGCTTTAGATAAAGGCATTCATTTCAAACACCCACTAAAAATCTCTGGGGAGTTTCAGCTATTAGAGAAGACATCACTTAATCAAGTGTAGGTCACTTTAGAATGAACCAACTAGTACCCCAGGCACTTATTTTGGAATGGTATATGCCATTTTTAGAAAGCAAAGAAGTTACACTTAGGGCTTCCCCACAAAATCCATTCTAAGTAATTTACACAAAATAGTACCATACCATGTATTCTACTTCTGCTGGGATACATTTGAATTTACCAATAAGACTGGAACACAGAGATCAAATTTTGAATAGGGCAGTACCTACACAGCTTAAATTCTCTTTTGGAATCCAATTATCATAGCCACTTGAAGGATACCAAATTATTATTTATCCAATAAATACAGAAATGGACACATCTGAGTGATTGTTCAATAGAGACAGATATTAAAACCATCTGTGACTACAGAAAGGTAAAATGACTGATAAATTAGTCAGTGAAGATTAAATCCCCAAGTGTGGGCTTGCTTCTACTTGTCATTTTCACAAGTTAAATTTATGAACTGAATAAAGAAGTATGAGTGTATATGTAGAAAGATGTTAGGGTATCAAATAATGTAAGCCACTAAAGTATCAATCTTTTAGGAACTGAAAAATGCTTTCTAAAATCTCTGTAATACTACAGCATTTCAGTCTAACATTAGGATATTTAAACATATCCCCTATCATAAATGATGATTTGTTCACTAAAACTTCCACAAGTAATTCTGTTGAATATTTAAGGAATTCAGGTTCAACTTTACCTTATCTCAAAGCCAAAACTCACCTCCTCTAGGTTACATGAGTTATCAATATTTTCATATTTTTTTGGATGTTAGATAGTGAATTTTTGTTTCTTTTGTACCAGAGATCTTACCCAGGGGCATTTAAGCACAACGTCACACCTCCAGCCCCATTTTATTTTATTTTATGTTTTGTACCAGGGATTGAAGCCAGGAGCACTTAATCCTGGGCCACATCCCTAGCCCTATTTTGTATTATACTTAGAGACAGAGTCTCACTGAGTTGTCTAGGGTCTCACTTTGGCTGAGGGTGACTTTGAATTTACCATCTTCTTGCCTCATTTTCCCATCCTTCTGGGATTATGGTTGTGTGCACCTTGCCTAACACAGTCGTGGTTTTGTTTGTTTGTTTGCTTTAGTATTTACTCAGTTGCTGAAGCTGTCCTTGAATGTAAAATATCCCTGCCTAAATCTCCTGAGTCACTGAAATTACAGAAACACATCACCATACCGGTTCTTTTCAGTTCATACAAAGGCAGAATTGGGATATCAAACAGAAAGAGAGCTGTTAAAATCACCCCATCTTAAATGGTGTCTTATTTCCTAATATTTAAACATTGGATTTGTTTTGACATATAATGAGGAAATACTATTTTAATCAGGAGTCTGTTGATTCTCATTTTATCTATACAATTTGTTACATTTCAAAACTTGATTTAATTTGAAAATATAATTCATCCTGTAAAATTTCTGTGCTTTCTCTGCTTTCTGTTAGAACACTGGTTTTAATGCATGTGCAAAATATTTACAGCTAGAGAGAAGTCTATATAATAAAATATGAATAGTATTAATTTTAATCATATTTTTGTTTCATATTGCTAACTTAGTTAGCAATATGAAGAATTGAACTCATAACTCCTCTATCACTGAGTTATATTCCAAGATCTTTTTCTTCTTTGTTTTATGACAGGGTTTTTCTCAGTTGTCAAGGCTAATCTAAAACTTGATCGTAATCTGTTTCTGAGTTTGAGATGGAATATTTGCATTCTAGAGACCAAAGTGAAAGTCACTGTTTAATTCACTTTTTAATTTAGGGCAAAAATCCTGTCTGCTGACGGTTCTTTAAACATTCAGTCTTGAACTTTGGCCTTGACATGTTTTCCACTTATGCTGTTCTATATACATCAGAATTTATGGAACCTTTGACATACTGTCTGCAAATTACTTTAGAGATTATAGTCAGTTCCTTAACATCCACATAGCTCTTCAGTGCTCTGGTCATATTGTTGACATTTATCCCCTTTTACATTGTGATATGCTTCAAAATGTATAAACAGATATCTAGTGCTCAAGTGTTTATCTTGACTGTTTAGATACATCATGTAGTAATACTTACATATTTAATTGTCTATACATAGTTTTGATAATTGTTGTATAGAAATATTTAGAGAAGTTTCTGAGAAGTCTTTTTAATCAGGTAACTTTTAAAATAGCATGTATATCATGATTTCTAAATCCAACAAGTTCACTTCATCCTTATCTTAATGTATTGCTTCCAATACGCTAAAGGGTAAGTGAATTCCAATTTAAGCTTGCTTCTTCTTAAATATCTTTAATATGAAAAATTGCATATTCCTCATTCCGATTAGCCTATGTTTCAAATGCTAATTCCATGAGAGGATTTGTTCTTTGTATTCCATGAGAGGAAGAAATGTAGAGAAAAGATGAAACTAGCAAAAGTGATTCTTAACACTTTCAAAAAAGAAAAAAACTGGTAAAATTGTATGAATATCACATCAAGTGGTCCAAGAGTGACATGGAAAGAATACAAAATCCTCCTTAGCATTTTAACTTACTATATTTCCAAAAAAATCAAATATGTTAAAGTGGAGTTTCAGTAACAGAATAAGGGTAACACAAAATCGATTATGAAATATTGATGTTTGCAACACCAGGATTTATGATAGTCCTGAACATATTACACAAGTTATAAGTATTCAGGAATTAATTCAGAAATTTAAATGTTAAAATAAAGTAACCATTTTCTAATAGAATCACCTCATTGCAAAGGCATTAATTTGAACTAAAATTACAGTAAATTAAAAACTGCATATATATATATATCATAGCATGATATTTCAACATTTGTTCTCATTTGTTTAATTTTTTTCCTTTGTGTTTCTAAGTTGCTATGATTTTGGATAGTTTTAATTTAAAATAATACTATCAAGTTCTATGATGAAACTTTGTTCATGATTCTGTGCATATATGTATGTTTACTTGAATCTCAAATGTAAAAGTGTTTAAAATTCCTCTCTGAGTTCATCACTATAATTATTAACACAGAACAAATTATAAAATTTATAGACTGCCGTTTGTTCTAAGAAGAAATGACCTTTGAAGTCAACCAGTCAAGTTTAGGTAATTAATTGATGACTTCAAAATACTCAGAACTATGATATTATCATATTATTAAGATTATGTGATACTTCTCAGGGTACAAAATGTAAATTAAGTGGAGGAATTAAGACATTACACTTTTAGAGAAGCTTGCAGGCTAGAAAAAAAAGAAAAATAAAATCATATTTGAATACATAAAGTAAATATCTCTTAATGGAAGCTCATTTTTCTGAATTTCCTTACTGTTTATGGAAAATTGCTCATTTTTACATTAATGTAAATTAGAATGCAGTTAATTTCAGGTCATTTAATGAAGTCTAACAGAGTAACACGCCATCTAACAGAGTAACACCACTTACCTGAGTTTTCAGTCAGTGGAGTTGTTAAGCAATCTTTTGTAAATTGGAATACTTCAATAGTACTTTACAGGTTCTTTTTATGCTAATGAGGCACTTGAGAAGCACTTTGAGTGTATCTAGAATTCCCTTGACTGTGTCAATCAAACTTGGAAAATGGTTTGCTAAATCACTCTTGTTCATGCTCTTTTTAAAAGAAAACACTGTCCTGTCACTATCTTAATTCATAAATATAATGATAATTATAATAATCATTTAACGTGTATGGAAGACATTTCTTAAAATAGACTGTTTGGGACCTTCTAAATCGTATTATCTAAAACCAAAACTTAAATAAAATTATAAGATTTTTCTTTTCTTTTGCCTTTAAACAATGTATGAAAAGATGACTTCAATTAATTATATTTCATGTTATATTCAATGTGATAATTCATTTAATCTAATGTGAAACAGAACACTGTGTTTTAACTCTATTTAAAAGCCAAATATTTGAAATTTTCTCAACTGCTTTTGTTATGCTGGAATTCGGGACCCCCAAAAGACCACCAGAGACCAAGATCAATGTAAGCAGCAAAGAGGTGTTTATTGCCAGCTAGCTAGGTCCTCCTCATGCACACAGCAACTGGTGACACTGAGAGGCCCCAGCCCAGGGTTTGCAGCCGTTTTATACACTCTTTGGGGAAGGCAGGGACTTCACATACATCATAGCATCTCTTAGCAAATCATCACACGCCACGGGAAAATCATAAAACAACTCTAAGACATGATTAGCACATTCACTGGCGGAAACAAGCTGGGTAAGGGTGATTGGTTAGTACAAGAGGGGGATTCATTTGAGCCACCAGGGGAATACATGCTGAACTACATGGTTTCCCAACATGTTATCAACCACCATAAACTACTGGGAGGGTCATCTGGCATCCCAGGTATTTTCCCTGTCTCATGCTAATTGGTGGTTGCTATGGGTCCCTACCTAGCCTGGCTGAGTCAGGGACACCTGGCTTAGCAGATCTCTCCAGTTATCTGCAGATAAACAACTCAGCAGGGTGGGTAATGCCTAGGAGTGCTCTGTGGGTCTTTCCAAGGACAAGGTCACGCCCCCTTCCTTGGACAGGCTTTGCTCTGAGGTAGAGGCTGGTTTTTCACTTTACATTCAATAATTAATTTTTTAATAATTATGATCTCACAGAGAACTCTTATACTTTTCTCTCAAATCACTGAAATCACAGATGGAAGAAATAAAGTTGCCAGAAATCAAATGACTTTCCCAAGGTCTGTAGCTAAGATTTGAGATAGATCTCTAAGTCACTAGTCCACAGATATTAATTGGATTTAATGCTTTCAAAACCTCACTGAGAATCCATACTAATAAATACCGATGTTATAACACATCTTGGCCTCCCACACCCAGAACATACAGGCAAACTCAGGTACATTTGTATCCATCTTGTTCTATTAATTAATTAATTTGTGTGTGTGTGTGTGTGCGTTTTCTTGTTATATTGAAAAGTTCCTTTTCTTACAGATGTCCACTGTAACCTATAGTATTGGAGAATTAAAATTAAGAGATGTTTAATAATGACAAGTAAGAACTGGAGTTTCTGTGGGGTGAGGTTTCCAGAGAAGAAATTACTTTTCTAACTAAAATGCAACTACAAAAATGTAGGCAGGGGAGGGAAATGAGTCAATTGTGAAGTATCTACAGGTGCATTAAGTGAAGATTTTAATGAAGTTTCAAGCTGTAACTGTGGAGCAAAAAATAAAAATTAAAAACAAAGCCATAGGGCTGGGGTTGTGACTCAGTGGTAGAGCACTGGACTAGCATGTGTGAGGCACTAGGTTCGATCCTCAGCACCATGTAAAAATAAAATAAAGGTATTGTGACTACCTACAACTAAAATTATATATTAAAAAATAAAACACAAAAACAAGGCTTTATCTGTAACTTAGTCATATGGAGGTAACAATCAAGTAGTCTTTGTGTGTATAGGAAAAAAATGAAGAATTTGCAGGGCTTAGAAGTGTAGGTTGGACCACCTACCCATCACTCCTCCTGCAAGCCCTTCCCACCACAGAAAATTGGATGTGAGGTAGATACCATGGACATTACCTCAACTCCCAAGTTTGCTTCACTTCAGATTTAGTATCCTGCATGCTTCTGGCATCTGATTGGTGAAACTAGTTCCTACACATGCTCCCTAGTACCCAGGCAAGTGGCTGGAAGCACTAAATGTAAATTGTCCCAAGGACCAAGGGCGATCTAATATAGGATTTCATATACATAGGAAAAGTGTTTGGATATAAAAAAGAAAAAATATGTTATTGCTATGCAGGGTTTATTATTCTAAATTCTTAAACTTTTTAAAAAATATTAAAGAATCTCCCTCTACATATATGAATAGGGAGGACTTCCTTAATTCATATGTTCAGTGAAAACAAGAAACATCTTTTGCACATCATTGATTTGGGTAGGATATTTTTTTTTTCTGGGCACAAAACACACTGTTAGACTACAAGAAATATAAAAGTGCAGTCACATGCAGGTATAACAATAACACTGATTTATAATATTGGAAAAATGTATCTAGCTGATATTTGTAATGAAGTGTTAAGTATATTTTTTATGTAGATAATGTCTAGCTTACTTGAATTACTGAACTGAAAGAATATTAAAATTTATTTGGTACCCTCTCCAAGACTCCTCTGGTAAATATTGTCAGATGTATCAAATGACATTGTAGAAATTTGAATCATGGGTATTTCTCTCTTTTTCCTCATAAATAACTTTTGAAATGCCTACTAATACCTAGAATATTTTGCTGCAGTGTTAAGCCACAATCTTTTAAAATTTGGATTAGACTGGTTTTCACTCATGGGCCCAAGCCTAACTCTACTCCAGTTCCCATATCTTTCTCTACAAAAACAGCAAAAGTTCTCTGGAATCATAGCAGAAATAATTGCCATCAATGATTGAACAAGGGAATGAGGAAATGTTGGGGTGTTAGGAAGTTGCAACCTTAATAAGAATGGGAACCTAAGAAATGAGGGAGAAGAAATCTCAATTGAGCTCTCTTTCCATGATGGTACTGCTATGGAGCAGCATGGTTCCTCCTGAAAGAAGATAAAGGATAGCTGTGGATTTTTAAGTTGCCTTACCAACTCTTGTTTCTAGAACATCTCAGTAGCTAAATGTCTAAGAAGGTGTAGTCAACATTATCATCTAGTACTTGATAAATCCTTTGAACTAAGTTTTTTGATAGCAATGTCTCAAGCTTTTATTTGGCTTCCCCATCTCCCGACAATATTGCAATATCTTTTTTTCCTCTACTATCTGTCTCGGTCTGATAACTCTATGTCAGTCTTCATGGAAAGAACTTAAGGATCTTGACAGAGTCTCACTAAAACAATGGCTGAGATTAGCTAAAAGCTACCCTTTTAAATGCTAATTTTCATTGTAGTAGGACTTTTTTATATACTAAATAGATATTTTAACAACAACAAAAAAATCAACAAAATGAAGAAGGAACCATGCAATACCCAAGCATCCTTAATTAATAGAGTTTCAAGATGCTTTATGGTTGAGTATATATATCTTGGCATCCTTGCAAGTCTGTCTGCAGTTTTCCTCAGTAGCCAGGAAGAAAGTGTGGTTTCTGTAAACTACACAGCTCTGCAGCCTATTTCTGAATCAGTTCTGGAGTCCTTTTCTTCCTCTTCATAACATGATATACCCAATGAATACAGATATATGTGCAAATATACAATTAAAATAAACAAAAAAATAATTTTTTTTTTTTAGTGATACAATGAAGAAACTAGACCCAAGTTTCTTGACATTGGTTCCTGACTACTTAGATCCCAGTATAGGAAACTAAGCAAAGTTACTGAGCACTTAAAAAAAGAAAAAGAAGCTAGTAAAGTCAAAGTAAATTGTATAGTCCAAAAAAAAAATTGTATAATCCATGAACCCATAGCTATGACATTATATATATATGTGTGTGTGTGTGTGTGTGTGTGCGCGCGTGCGTGTGCGTGTGCGTATTTTGTACCTGGGAATTGAATTCAGGGGCACTCAACCCCTCAGCCAGGGGCCCCAGCCCTATTTTGTAATTTATTTAGATTCAGGGTCTCACTGAATTGCTTAGCACTTTGCTTTTTCTGAGGCTGGTTTTGAACTTGAGATCCTCCTATCTCAGCCTCCCAAGCCAGTGGGATTACAGGCATTTGCCACCATGTCCTGGGAGATTACATCTTAATGCCCTGCAACTAATTTTCTCTTGTCTGATAACATTTCTCTTTCAAGCAGCTAAATTTCTAATGGAATGATTGATCTTCCTCATTATAGATGAATCAAGAGGGTGTGAGTTAAACAACAACAACAAAAATACTCTGTGCAATGCACAGGGACTGTCATTTACAATGCAATTTAAAAGATGTGTTCTGTATTTTGCAAACAATGTTATTAGGGTGTAAATAAATGCAACATATTTTTTAAATTCAAAATTATAATTCTGCAGTCTCAGTTTCATCTCTGAATCCTCTAGCCTCATTATTTTCTCAACACACAAGTTAATCATAAAATTTGAGGTTTAATTGGGTTACTGGTAAATTTTGTAATGATAAAATCTGAGAGCTTACTACATTTACAGTGGTGAGAGCAAATCCCTTAAAGCTCAGTGACTTCATATTCTTAGGCATTTTATTACTATAATCTTTGTAAGACTAATGTTAATTTCATTCTCAAGTAAGTTCACGATCTTCTCTGTAATTTGCTCTTTGTGAAACATACAAATCTCTAATTTTGTCTGAGGGCTTTCCTGTTTTTGTGCTGATATTAGGTAGCCTTGGCTAGGGAAATGGGGCTTTCTTCCATGTGGCTTCTGAACCACTGGGGGCTAGCTTGAACATTTTTCCTTGGCAGTGGCAGATTCTAAGAGAACAAGAGAAATGCTCCAGGACTCTCAAGGTTTAAGCTTAAACTGTCAAATGGTGTTTTCATGGAGAGTCTGGATATACAAAAGACAAGAATCAGACTACAATGAAGATAAAACTATGACCTACAATCTGCAGTAATCATCCCAGAAGTCCAGCTACTATCTCCAGTGAACCAGCCCAGGAAGACAAACAATAATGCCTTAATGGCCAGCCCAGAATAGCCAGGGCTTTATTAATAATCAAGAACTTCTTTGATTATTGTTCTCACTTTCAGTTTTGAACCAACTAGAGACAGTCAAATGTGTACTCCTAACCCGTTGTGGTGGATGTTCTGTTTTAAGTAGCCTTTATGCAGTTCTCTGAACCCAGCAGTCTCCATCAGAACATAACTGAAGTCTTCCCTTTTTCCATGATAAAGCTTTCCCATATTCTTTGCTTATTCTCATTTGGCTGCACTGTTTTGACCATACCACTCTGTTCTCTTGGCCAAAAGTAGTCATAAATCTAGCTAGATTCAAAGAGTGGGGGAGGATGTTCTACACCTCACATGAGGAGCTGCAAGGTTACCTTTTAGAGAAGAGAGCATGGATACGGTGGGGGATATTTTGCAATCAATCTACCACAACTACCTCTATGGGTAAAAAACTTTCCTGTAAGTAATATTGAAACCTTTTTTGTTTGTTTTGTTTTGAGGTGCTGGGGATTGAACCCAGGGCCTTGCACATACCCTAATATTGAAATATTTGTGTTTATTTTCTAGAGCCTCCAATTAAAGAAAGGTGAAAGTAATTAATTGCCTGTAATCTTTAATAATTTCAAATTAATGAATCAATACATTTTAGATATTGTTTCTTTTCCTGACCAAGTCCCTTCAGTATATTTTTATTAATTTTGAGAAAATAACGATTGCAAAACACATTCCTACTGGGTGAGTATGAAGCAGTGAAGGACATATACCATAAAACAATGCCAAGATATTGTCAGTTCCTACTTAGAGACTTTGCATCAATCAACCTTCATTTCATGGACTCTTAACCCATTCCCTAATAGATTGCCCCTTTTTGTTTGTAACAGGTTTTCATGCCATTGAACTGACAGCATCTTATAATGAACTTTGATTCTGAGCTTTGAAAAAATAAAATAAAAATGAAAGCCTTCAGTGAGCAATCTTTTTAGCGGGTGACATATAGCATTTACCGCCAGAATTAAGGAGACAGTTTTCTAACTGATTTAAAAAGCTATGAGAAAGAATGTATCTGCAGAAACAGCACATCTGCACAATTTTTTCCTTAATTGTCTATGTACAGTTAAGCTTCTGTAAAATAACTGTGAATCTTTCAAAATTTTATGCCTCAGTGGAGATGTTAGTCTACTTTTGTCTAACAAACTGAGGTGCTCTTTGCCTAAACTCATCAGATAACTTTGTTTATATATAGGTGTACTAGCTTCACAAAAGTCTCAGAATTTCTGTTAATTTGTCTAGAAGAAAAATAATTAACATAAAATATTTATGTGTACTGTGTTATACTCTAGGGGAAGATCAGAACAGAAATATAGAATTAGGAACATAAAATTTCTGGAGTTATCTAAATAATCAGATACTTTTTTGTTATATACTCTGAAAAAGTAGCTTAGCATGATGGAAAATCAGTTACCTCAATCGTTTATCAGCTTGTAATGTAAATTTCCCTTTGACATGTCCTGTGAAAATGTAACAATATAATCGTTAAAAAAATACTATGTCAATTTTGAACTATTTTGTTTATGTGTCAAGTGAAATATGATATGTTGTTTTCAAGAAAAATAGAATTTCGTCATGCATTGTTAACAGAGACCTCTTCTGAAGAATGAGTCCTTAGATTTCTTTGTCTTCATGACAACATGGAGTATGTATGCAAAGATGGCTCTGATGCCCACAGGCAGTATGATCTTAAGATTACCTGGAAGTGCAGATATAACTGTATGGAAAAGGAGAAAGTATGAGTACAGTTTAAAATCACCTAACCGAAGCTATCAAAACAAACATTTTGAAGTTTTGTTTATGTTGCATACATTATTAAACCTATACATTTGTATGAATTCCTTTGTCTGGAAAATATAGACCATGCATTTCAAAGTCTGCTTCATTATTTTTTTTTTCATACAAATATATCATGCCAAACCTTTTCAAGGCAGTAAATATTCATCTACATGATTTTTATTATCTGTTGCATAGTATCTTTTTATGTATCACTACTTTACAAATAGACTTTTAGTTTCTTTTTGTTTATATCAACTATAATAATTGTGAAAAATAATTCTATACATTTGTGGTCTTTTCTGTTTGTTATATGAAAATTCAGGAATTGCTATATTTTATAACATTCTAAGTATTTTCTTGGTAATATTTACTCTGGATACTTATGCTTTCTGATTGACTAGAAGAAAACTTCAATTATTTTTTATTTTACATGTTTAATCTTTAAAGGGAGATTAAGCTTATTTTTTAATTCTGATATTTTCTAATTTAAGTGAACCATTTGTATATTAAATATATTTAATCATTATACATATTTTGCTTAAATATACATTTGTACATTTATTTTAAAGAGTAATTAGATCCAACAATTCTTCTGGGTTTCTGCTTTTGGAGGGTCCTATACTTACATGTATATAGTTAATTGATAAAATTTAATAAACATCCAAATAATGCACTGAACAATACCAATGTTCTCCAACCCACAAAAGGACTAAGGAAAGAACTAGTTTTATATTGTGTGAAGCATGTGCTATTCTGTCATTCAGAGTTGAAACACTGAACTATTTCTAAGTAAATATATTGCAATTGTGTTACAGCAAGTTTTTGAGGGCTCCATATAAAATGGAAATATTAATGGTAACATTATATAGATGTTCAGTAAGAAAGCAATAGTTTCTACATATTTTAGAAAGTCAGAATTATGTTGACCTTTTGGAAATCATATGAACATCTGAATAATTGAGATTTTAAGTTTAAGAGTTACTCCAACTATGTACAATACCCTAGGCCACTGTCATACCAGTGCATGCCTCTCTCAAGTATCTACTTAGCCCTATCTAGCTTTCAGGAAACAAATAGCAACAAAAGAAACTGTTCTCAGTGGGTGGGTTGTATCTATATATTGCTTGAGCAATAGTATGAAAATATGTCATATAATAATACTGTTTTACTTGGCTTTCATTCTAATCATCTGGCAATTTCTTCCTCTCCGATGTGGGTTCTATATGACAAATTTCATCATTTCCCATGTTTATACTTTCCATTTACCAGGTCTTCTCAGTTTATATATTCTGCCTGAAAAAAACAACAACTACATTTTGCATTAGGAAAATATTAAATACAAATATATACTGATAGCTTTGGAAGACAGCATGATCTGAGTCATGAAAAATCTTAGGCTGATTTCCATCTTTTTAAAGCACTAGGAAAGCAGGGATAAGCATATTACAAGTTGGAGTAAGCTACAAATGCAGACTGTGTCAATCATAAATAATTTGGGAATACAAATCAGTGGATTCCCTAGACCTTGAAGATAGACATGAAAAATGTAGAAAAAATAAAAGAATCTATTTCACTTTGAATTAGATCATAATCTTACTTTCAGAATAAGATGTTTCAGGTCTCGTTGTGCTCAAAGGACACCTTCCTTGGTATGCTTGAACACGAAATGTTTGAATGAGGTGGACAGGCTCCTCCAGAAACCACTGAACTACTCCTTCAGAGATGGTCTGCTCTCGTATTTAGGAATTTATTGCCTTGACTGTAGGAAAATAAGAAACCCAAACAGAATTAATCCTAATGTTTAAATTTTTATAGTTATTTTATTAATATAGATTATTAAAGCAATTATATCTTTATACACCAAGGATAGCATTTTTTTACTGTGGAAGGGGGCAACTGGTTGCTTATATTCTTCAGAGAAAATAGAAACGAAGATTTTGTCTATATATGAAACAAAAAATGACTTAAATGTCTTCATTCAAGGGGTTAGGCATTATAATTTTTTTAAAGAAATTGTTTTCATGGGCTGGGGATGTGGCTCAAGCCGTAGCGCGCTCGCCTAGCGTGCGTGCGGCCCGGGTTCGATCCTCAGCACCACATACCAACAAAGATGTTGTGCCTGCCGAGAACTAAGAAAAAATAAATAAATGTTAAAATTCTCTCTCTCTCTCTCTCTCTCTCTCTCTGTCCCCCTCTCACTCTCTCTTTAAAAAAAAAAGAAATTGTTTTCAGTCTGATTTTATTTATCATTTTTTCCTGGATATTTAATATTTATGGTTTTCATGTTCTAAAACTTTTTTCTTATTTTATATTAGTAGAAGAAGCTGTAATTCACATTTTATGGTCACCTATATAGTAGACAAAAGAACTAAGAATTTGAAAAAATTTCAAATCTTTAAAGGTGGGAAAAACGCTTTCTAGCTTATAGTACTCATTTTTTTTTATATTTTATACACTCTTGTCTTAGTTTCTTCATTTAGTGCAATGAAAATTTTATCTTTTTGATCAAATAACATTGAATGTTTACAACATTGCAAGATAGTATATTTGGGGACAGAATAGTGTATATGTTTATGAATCTACTGAGCATAACAGCTATATAATCTAGTACATAAAGTGCAAGAATTCTGGTTTTGTATCCTCAATATAAGACAAGTTGGAAGCACTTAGTGTAAAGGTAAAATTTCTAAGCTGATTCTAAGCTGCAAAAGTCTGAGTTAAAGTGTAAGAGACTAGGGCATTATAAAGCTTCTAGATTACAAGACCTGGGCTAAAAAGTAAAAGACAATTGTTACAATTGTAAAAGTCTATTGTTACAATTCCTCTGCTATCCCCGGAACCTGTAATCTCTGTAAAGTTGTTAGGACAATGCTGGAACTGCCCAGTAAATATTTCCACTGACTTTCTGGTGGTTTAATAGCTAAGGGCTCTAGGTAGCTTGGCAGGTAAGCATCTAGGCCCCAGAACCAATCAGTTTGAATGTGTATCCCACTTAGGAGCACCAATCACCCCTGTCCAATCTGTTCCCGCCAATGTATGCACTAATCATGTTTCAGAATTGTTGTTCAATTTTCCCACACCTCATGATGATTTGTTCTGATGTATGCTAAGCCCCCCCCCCCCGCCCTCTCCAAAAATTGTACTTAAGCTCCACCTGACCTCCGTTCTTGGCTCTGGGCTGCTCTCCCTTCTTGAGTGAGCACAGAGCCCCAGCGCGCTGGAACGGATCCCTAATAAACTTCCCCCCTGCGATTGCATGGAGTGAGTCTCTTGTGCGGTCTCTCCCTCCGACGCTCCGCGCTGCACCCCAACATTAGTAGGAATTTAATGAATTCCTATTGAATGTATAAATGAAGATATATGTTCGTAGGGGATTTATAATCTGGTTGGAGATGAAATGAACCATAAACACTTGGAAAATTAAATGAAAGCAAGAAAATAATTACATAATAATCCTGGATTAATGAGATTAATTATATAAAGTGTTTAACAGAGTGCCTAATACATGGTAAATACTTTGAAGTGCTTATTTTCTTCTCTTTTGACTAAACACTAAAAGTTCCATAAAAGGATATTTACATGTAGAGATTTGTTTTTAAATGATAATAAATGCTCTTGAGTTTCAGAGAGATTACTATGAGCTTAGTGGGCTCAAATTTGAATATTGGTAGAATATGAAAAGCAAAGGTGTTGGGGGAGGTTAGCAGGAAAAGGGAAAGGCAAACAGCAAGCCATGGACCTGGAAAAGTTCAGTTCTATCTGAAGATTAATTGCATCAGTTGAAGCACAGTGTGTGAGTAGGGATTATGAAAAGTGAAGCTAGAAAGAGTAGTCTGGGACAGATTGTGGATATCCTTATTCTGCTGGGAAGACGCTGGTGCCACAGTCTGGCTGGGCACAAATAACCGAGCCGCCACAAAGCCTTGTAGATTCAAACAGCCACGCTTTATTCCTCAACTGTCACCGGCACTGCACACACCACACGGGAACACACTCACTCCACTGGGCTCCTTCCAATCTCCCCGAACCCCTCCCCCAAGAACTCATGGGAACTCCAAAGTAGCAGGCGCCTGAGGCAGCAAGAGCCGCCCCATTGCCCAACTGTAAAGGTCAAATATACAATTCAATCAATCCAGCATCACAGCAATTATACACAGCTTAACTCAAATCATCATCTCAATGGTTCACTGGCAACACCTTTCATCCATTCCCTCTGGCAAATGCCAGGTGTCATTCTGACTGGGACGTGTCTCTCAACAGGCTGGACTTTATATGACATCTGATATTTGTAGGTTTGTACATAGAGAATGAATGCTTTAAATATAGAAAAGTAGGCCCCTTGAAGAATGCTACTTTAAGGATTAATGTACATATCAAAAGAATTTTATTGGTTTAAAATGTGTTTAGAACCCCTTTGGAGCCATAAACAACATCATACATTATAGAAGACTTGTCATTTGCATGGCATGCTTTCTGAGACCATTTCAAATCCTCAGATTTTAACATTGTAAGATTTTTGTTCAAATCTTTACTTGCTCTGAATGTATTTCTATTGAGTCTTATGTTTCTTGTATATACTACTATTCTACATGTTAATATTCTTTTCAACTTTAGTGAATGTTTTATTTTACTTTATGAATTATTTTTGATCAGGTTGGAGTATTTGGAGAATCAGTTCAATGATTGTTTTTTTTTTAATCTCAAACATTTGGTGGACTTGTTCACATTCATAGCTACAAGTTATTATCAAATTTGATAATCTGTTCCTTTTCAGGTTAAGAGCTATCATTTTCTTAGTCTTTACATTTTCCCTTCTTCCAATATTGTTATTAACAGTTTGGCTTTCTTTGGTGGTGATGAGGAAGACATTCTTTATGAAGAAACTGGAGGGGGGGGCTGGAGTTGTGGCCCACTGGTAGAGTGCTTGCCTAGCATGTGCAAGCACTGGGTTTGATCCTCAGCACCACATAAAGATAAATAAATAAAATAAAGATAGTGTGTCTAAATACAACTAAAAAATAAATATTAAAAAAACAAAACTCAGGGTTTTAAAAAATAACATTTTTATTAGTTGCTCAAGACAATACAATGATGTTGACATAGCATACGTTTGATTCAAATAGGGTATGAATTCTCATTTTCCCACGTGTACAAATTGCAGGATTGTTAAGGTCTGTAAACAAGTCAAAATAACACCTGGTATTTTGCCAGGGGAATGTTAGAGTTTGTAAACAAGTCTGGATGGTGCCTGGTAAAATGCCAGAGGGAGTGGTTTGAGAAGTAACAAAAGCAAGCCATTAAGTGTGGAGATTCCTTATTGGTTGACTGATGTATTAGCTGCTCCAATTACAGTCCCATCACTTATCGCCTGCAAATCAAGTCTGTGTAGCTCCTTCTCCCTCCACAGCTGGGTTGATCCATCTGACTATTCCATTCATTAGGCAGGGTGTGAGGGGAGTGCACACCTCATTGCTTTGTGGCCCCTGCCTTTTTTCCCCTCTTCTGATTTGAAGAGAACTAATAAACCTTCTATCTTCAAATTTCCAGAGGAGTGCTTTCCATAGAGCTGATTCTTGAATGCTTTGAAATGGAAAAAAAAAAAGAACAGAAAACAGGCTGCTGTTTGGATGATTTACAAGCTCTCTGAAATTACTGTTTTTCTGCTTCGCAGGTGTGGTGATTGACAGTGCCTTCCCTAGATAGTCAACTATTGGCATTGGCCATGAGGGTGCTGTTCAAAATTACTTGAGTGTTTTTTTTTGTTGTTGTTGTTTTTTTTTTTTTTAGATAGAGTGAGAGAGAGAGAGAGAGAGAGAGAATTTTTAACATTTATTTTTCTTAGTTATCAGCGGACATAACATCTTTGTTTGTATGTGGTGCTGAGGATCGAACCCGGGCCGCATGCATGCCAGGCGAGCGCGCTACCGCTTGAGCCACATCCCCAGCTCCAAGTGTTTTTTTTTTAATGTCAGTTGCTACTAATGAATGAAAACAAGAATTAATTTTCTACGGGTTAATAGTCTTGCACAACTATTGTACCTGCTGAGTTTATAGACTTTGCAAATAATATTTACTCTTTCTTATCCCATCCCTGGTCTCTCAGGAATTCTGTTTTCTCATAGTTTTAGCCCTTCTTCATATCTGACTTATTTTGATAAGAGCAGATTAACTAACCAATGTGGAATATAAGGAAATTCTTTGCAGATGGGCTCCAGTGGCCATAGCATGCAAGGTCAAGCAGACAGGAAGCCAAAGTTTGTGCAGAGGCCCCTCCCACCCTGAGCTGTGTCCAGATTAAGAAGTCCCTGGGCACATCCATGAAACACATCTCTCCTGGCTGTAGGTCAAGGTTTCTGTTGGCATTTGATATGCTGAGGAGGGGGGATTGTTCTGTGCCTTCTTGGATATTTAGCAGCATCCTGGCTTTCTACACATTGGATTCCTGTAAATCTGCTTCACCAGGAGTGGCAATTAAGAGCATTTCCAGATATTGCCATACATCCCCTATAATGGTGGTGGTGGGGCTCATCTCCAGTTGACCTTCCTCCTCCCTTGTGATCCTTGAGTTTAAGTTCTCTGGGTGAGGGTTGGAATGAACTGGGGAAGAGGAAGATAGAGGGAAAAATAAGGAAGAAGATGGTTTCTTGAATGCTTCAGACCCTGCTGAGATGCCCCCCACGCTAACAAACTCACTGACTGACAAGTTGGCTGTGTGCTAGATCACCCAGGGAGCATAACAAAGTCCACTTGTGAGTCCAGCCCCAGGGTTGTGAGTTCATTGAGTTGGGGTTTACCCTACAAGCATTTTATTCTCAAGCCCTGTCAGTGACTCTGATGGGCTGCCAGGGTTGAGAACCACAGGCAGGTGACCAACTTGAGGCAATGCTCAGCTTTGAAACCAGTTTGATATCATCCTATCTTTGGATGATATTTCTCTGAGCACATACTGCAGTGAGGAGAAACAGGTATCCTGCTAGCTCCCTTAGACCTTCCTGTGGACCACAGCTCCCTGTAGGCTCCCTGCATCTGCATTTGTGCAATAATCTTCTCAATCAAGCTCTATTTCTTGTCTCATTAACATCATTTTGAAATTTTGTCAAGACCAGTAAAAAAATTTAGCAGAATAAAAGTGCAGAAAACAATCGCTGAATGACTATTTGATAGAAAGAACCATTTAAATAATGCTGTGGATTGGCTTCTGGATCTAGGTAAGTGGTCCCAAGTTCAGCAAATATTTGAGGATGTACACTGTGCAAATATGGGTGAGGCTTGTGCTCCTGGCCCTAAAGAACATTATAATCTTACAATGATGTAGATCTTGGATTGACACCAAAAGTCACACTAGGTTTAAGTGTCAAATGTAAAGAACTAATACAAAGGGAAAGAACTAACGTGACACACAACTGCTGTGGAGATAGGTGAGATCTCCCTAGAGCAGAGAGTTCGTAGAGAATGTGTAGAATTTTAACCAGGGTTTGGGGTGTTGGGTGAGGGGGAGAAGCTGGAGGACAGTGTGGGGAGGGGAAGCCAGCAGACTGTGACCTGGTGAGCAGCGGAGCTGGGCCAGCAGGTGGAGGCAGTGTTCATGTACAAGAGCAGCCTGGCCACAGAGATGGACAAGGCTGGATTCTGGAGGGTTTGAATGTGGAGCCTGACCTTTATCTCTCTCTCTCTCTCTCTCTCTCTCTCTCTCTATATATATATATATATATATATATATATATATATATATATATATATATATATATATATATTTAACATAAACTTGCCACAGAATAAGAAGCATGTACTAAAACTGCAAAAATCATAGGTATCCAGCTCTCTGAATTTTCACAAATGGAACACCCTGCAGAACATGGATCCAGGTAAAAAATAATACAACTTTGTTGGGACCTTGAAAGTTCCTTTGGTACGCCTTCTTGTCTCATTTGTCTTAGTCTGTGTTTTAAAACGGTAAGATTAGTAAATACCCCTTCCCTGAGGATGAAATAGGCCACACTTACATACAAAACAAGGAGCTGTCTGGAAACTGAAGCCTGGAGGAGCTTGGCAGCCCTGGGGCTGCTGGTTCACCTGATGTCCCGACTCCGGGAAAAACTGAGAGAGGGTGGCCCACTGGGCTCAGGGTCAGGAGCTCAGTGATCCACCTCACTGGGAACAGGGAAGGCACGGGTTTGTCCAGGAGGTATGAAGTGGACTGAAGAGTATCCCCAGGAGCACCATCCTCCACCCAAATAGCAGGACCCAGTGGGCCCAAACCCCAGAGCCTCCAGAGAACAGAAGCTGATGACTCTTCTAGAAAGAGGGAAGGGGCTCGAGAGCATGATCCTGAAAAGTTGAGCAGACCAAAAAGAGAGGTAACAAGGACAGGGTGGAGCTGCCAGGGGTCCAGGTGGCCTGAGGACTCACTGCCCAAAGGTTTAGGGAAGAAGGAGTTGCCACCCAGAAGATGAGGTCTTGGCTGGTGAAGAAAAGGGTCACCCAGCCCCTCCACATCATTCCCTGAGACTCCACATGGTGAAGGAGAAGAGGCTGTGGCTCTCTTGGGTCTAAGGTCAACGGAGGGCTGAGTGCTACTATGAGGGAGGCAGGGGAGGACAGGATTGTTCAGGGACGTTCAGGAACAGCACAGGTGAAGGCCCCCCAAGGCCAGAGAAAGTTGTTTCCTTTTTTGAGGGACTGGGAACTTGATCTCATGATGAGAGGCCAGCTCCTAAGGACAGCAGTGGGAAGCAGAAGGGTGTGTCCCAACACTGTCCATATTTCATTAATAAACCAGCCATATTGAATAATAATTTTGCAAATGCAAAACATTGCAGACATATGCAGCAATGCCCAATAAATGTAAATTTATAAAACTATAAATGTAAAACATTTTTATCATTCCCATATAAATTCTTAGCAGATTAAATGAATACAAATAAAATAGTAATAAAAAAAACTCAGAGGTAGCTGAGGTTAAGTAAGGTCAGAAGGGTGGGACACTAATCCAATATGCCTGTTGTCCTTAGAAGAAGAGGAAGAGAAACCAGCATGCATTGCACAGGGAAGGCCACGTGGCCACCTGCAAGCCTTGGAGAGGGCCTCAGGGGAAGCCAACCCCGCCCACACCTTGACCTTGGACTTCTACCCTCCAGAATTGTGAGAAAACAGGTGTCTGTTATTTAAGCCACCCCACCTCTGGTCTTTTGATAGGCAGCTTATCTGACTAATACAGGAGCTAAGTACATATTTTTTTTTGCTTTTTTCTGAGAGTGTGTTGTTTGATCTTTTCTCTCTTTGCTTTCTTCAGGTGCAGATGATAAAGACAAGGCAGGTGGCTACATCAATTTCATACTGTTGTTTTTGTTACATTTGTTTGGAAACTTTAAAAATGCAGACTAAGATTTATTCTTGAAATAGAAACCTTTGCTGATACTGTAATATTTATTTATTCCGGCAGCTTAGGCAGAGATCTGATCAGACATGCAGTTTGGACATAGGATCTGGCCTTTTTTTCCCCTTGATTGGATAATTGAGTCATTGATCTTGAATAAAAATCATAAAGTGATTCAGAGTCCTTTCTTTAAAAAATCAGCATTATTTTATTACAATAAAATAGTAGATTTTATAACAACCAATTGTATATTTGTTGCTGTAAAGCAATTTTGACACATCCACCATATCTCAGTACTTGAAAAGAGTCTAGTTTATTGGAATACTGAAACACCAATAATTCACTTGCTGGTTGCTTCATTTTGGAGAGGCACTCTGAATTTCTCTGATACCCACTTTTCTTAGCTATGGAACACTGCGTATATTGCAGGCTTGCAATCAATACTGTTTGCAGAATTTTGGACAAGCAGTCCTGCTATGGAGGACATTGGGTAAATGGGCACTACTGCTGCCTTGGGACCTCATGTGGCAGAGGCTTTTTCTGGCCCCTGGAATGCATGTGGGCTGTCCGAGGACTTGGTCACGGAGCCAGGAAAGCAGAACTGAGGTTGGCAGGAGAGGCCTCTGGCAATATCTCTGGGCTCATGTAAGTGACCACAACCAGGGCCATTACCTGTGCTGTAATTTGGTTTGTCAGGGAACCAGAAGCCAAGAACCCAGCTACTCATAGGACTGGAAGGGAAAAGCAGGGCCGATATGGAGGAGGGCTTTCAAATACTGTGCACCAGGGCAATGCTTTTACGAACACGTTTTGCCCTAGAGGATGGTTTTGGCTCTTCTCTGACTTTATCTGCACAAGCAGGAGGTGGAAAGGTTGGACATGGCCTTCTGAGGTGAGGTCAGGGAAGGGTGAGTCAGCCTGCCCTGTTAATAGATCAGCATAGGTTTGTGACTGGCCTATGACAGGGACAGAGTTATGAGGAGAAAAATCTTTCTGTCCCCATGCTGGCCAATATGGAAAGCATCCACAGTGACAGGCCATTCCCAAGCAAAATCACAAAATATTCCTCATTTGTTCCCCAAGAGCCCAGCTGTCCTGCTTCGTGTCCCCAGGCCGCTTCCCTGTGCCCCTGTTGGGTCCTTCCACTGACTCCTGCCTGTGGTCCTGTCCTACCTCCTCATGAAGGGTTGGCTCATGAAATGTCAGACCAGTTCCTCAGGTCTGGGAGGTGGGGATTGGGAGTCTGTGTTTTAACCAGGGCTCCCTTGGTGCTGGTTGGTCATAAATCCTGGAACCAGGCTCCAACAGAGCAGATGATAATGGGCTCTGATAGGGTGGATAATCCCAGACACTGTCTCACTAACTCACCTGCAGCCATCCCAGATTGAACCTCTGTGTCCAATTTGGGGCTAAGTTATTAGTAATTAGGAATATGATTCTGGAAAGCTCAGAGGGACTTTGGGTGGATCACGAGGCTGTTGACCCCTGTGGTCAAAGTGGTGCAGGAGGAACCACATAATTGGCTCTGTTGCAAGCCATGTGGTTGAGGGGTTTTCTTCATGGCAGGTAGACGGGGGCATGTGGAGCCATCAGACTGTTTCCTGAAGTAATTCTCTGGGTTGGCACATTCACAAACATCCCTGTCCCTTCTGTCAGGGGCTTAGAGCAGCCAGTAGTGGAAGCTCATGGAATTCTGGTACCTGCTGGCTATGAGATGGGATGAGAGATTGGTAACCTTTTAGTGAAATCAATTTGAGTGGAAATGGGAGTTGAAAGAAACTAAGAATAACTTGGGGGGATTCTCATTAATAATAATAAAAATACTTTGTGTTCTTCACTTAACTTTCTGTTCTGGGCAGTTTAATACAGCGATGGTGTGGTGAGGTGTCCCTCCCATCTTCCGACTGGTCTTTCCTAATTCATAGTACTTTAATTCTCTTAATGTTCTTAGTCATGCCAGAATGCATGACCTGCTCTTGAACACAGATGTCTTCTATTGCTTAGGATGTTGGCACCAAGAGTCAGTGCAGTTTCCTCATCAACATAGACTCAGAAATGCCTGCAGAATCCCAGTGTGTGGGAATTCAAACCATCTCTCTGCTTCCTCCTGGCCCCTTCAGCAGCCCAGATGTGATAATCATCACAGCACAACACAGAGCAAATTTTTTCTAGACCACCTTGTATCACAGGAAGAGTTGCTGAAAAAAGTCTCTGAGGCTTCGTGTCCCCAGCAGACAGACAAAGAGGTGAGTTTGCGGCTCAGCACTCTGACTTGCCTTTTCAGGAGGCCAGTGTGATTTTACTCCTTGTGACAAACTTGACACTCGCCATTCCTGAGCTAGACGGGCCATCCTTCCTGCATACTGTCTCTATATTTATTTAATTCAACCTGAAGCAGTCCTGAGTTCCTTGCTCTCTGTGAGTTTGCTTTAGAGGAGCAGCAGCCTGCTGTTGGACAGAGGTGCTATTAATTAGTTAGGGGTAACAAGCACACAGCTCAACTCAGGGTTCCCTCAGGAAATAGAATGATGGAAGAAAGTAACACCATCTTGGGTAGATGTGGGGTGTGTGTGTGTGTGTGTGTGTGTGTGTGTGTGTGTGGCATCTCAGCTCTTCTGTCATATAAACATTAAAAATAAAATTAAAGTACATAGCCCATAAGTCCTCACCTAGAGAAGCAAAATGAATTGAAAATCATCCCTCTAATTCCTAATAGCTCTGCCCAGAGAATGGCCTCTTTCTATTCATCTGGATGCAGCATCTTCCTCGGTCTGCTTCTCAGGCCAAAGTGGATATTCACATCTGGATGTTGGCCTTGAATTGTTAGGACTCAGGTAAGCAGCTCAGTTCCCAGGGTTCATCCTGGGAATTGGTGCTGGAGAATTCCAGAATAAGTAAGATTATCCAACTCTCTAGCTGGGGTATCACCCTTTTGAAGGTATCCTCAAAAGGTGCCTGTTGGAAACTGAACCCTCAAGGCAATCATGTTGGGAGGGGTCTACAGAGAGGTGATGAGGTCATGAAGGCACAGTGGATATGGTAACACTGCTGCCACAGGAATGGATTTCACATTGTGAAAACATACTTCTTGTAAAAGGACAGACATTTGCCACACTTTTGTCTCTCTGTTGCACCCTTTTGGATACTGCTAGAAAAGATGCTGGATGCTTGACCTGAGGCTTCCCAGCCTGGGAACTGTGAGAAAATAAAATTTCTTTTCCTTTCAAGTTACTCCATCTGCAATATTCTGTTATAGCAGCAGCAATCAGACTGAGACTGATGTCTGATATCCATTAGGATGTTGGCACCAAGAGTCACCTCCTACAGTTTACTAATGATCGCAAATTTCATGACCTTTTGATGCCTCAGTTTGCTCGTCTGTAAAAGGCAGATTTCATGACCTTTTGGTGCCTCAGTTTGCTCATCTGCTACAGAGATTCCTTGGGAGGCATCAGGGAGTTCAAGCAAGTGAATTCTCAGTATGGAGCTGAGCACAGATGCTTGGATTATTATCACCTATTGTCATTTTGGAGACCTTGCATTTTACTTCACTAAGAAGACACTTTGATCTAGTGGAAGGAACTCTGGGGCAGGGCACTGGGGCCAGTGCATACCCTGCCCTGACATCCAGTGAGAGTATGATAACCTGGGTCCCATGCTGCTGGCCTGTGACCTGTGACCACTGGGGTGGTGTGTGTGTGTGGGGGGGGTGATGTCCACTTTGTTGATTTCCTTAGATTGCTCTGAAGATAACATTAGGTGCATAATACCCATGCTTTTAAGTAGATATCACTAGTTAAAATTTTTCTGTTCTCAGTCTCTGATTCATCTTTTTTTCCTCCCTGCCAAGTGGATCAAATCCAATTTTGTAATTCAGACATTAGATTGGATTGCAGAAGCTCAGATACGAAGATGTTAACTCTTTGCACTGTGCCAAAACCTCTTGTGTTTATTACAGAATCTCATTCAAATTTATGTGTTTTGACTTGGCATTTCTGAAATGACACATATCAAATGGCAAATATATTGCTTGTCACCATCTGACACAGTGCAGAGTTACTTGCTAGTTGTCAGTGGATTGTCTTCCCCCTTGCTCTGGAATGGAAACTTCACATGTGCAGGGGTGGTTTACCTCACTGCTGGATCTATAGTGCCTAGCAGCTTGCCTGACTCTGGAGTTTCTCCCTAGCTATTGAGGGGGCGAGTCACGTCTCAGTGACATAATTGAAATATTGGAGCAACTGTCCATCAACAGGACCAAGTGTTAAGGAGAGGAAGCAACCAGAATTGCTTTAGTTTCAACTCATGGGCAGATGCCACCTGAGATGATTGTGACACCTGGGTTTTGTGGGACCACAGGGATTGTTTTGATGATCTCATTCCTTCTATGAACTTAGGGGGAATATTCAAAGATTGTGGCTGATTACATAATTCCTTTTGTTATGGCTTAAACTCAGTAACATTCTTAGGGAAAGACAAAATGTGCTAATGAGTTTTTTTTAACAAGATAAAAGAGGCCTTTGCAGGAAGGAAGTCAGACCTGGTTTTGCCATGGAATAAAAGAGTGAGGAGCAGCAGGTGGTGACCAGCCTGACCTTCAAGGAGTCCAGGGCTTTCAGATGTGGCTCTCCATCTTGCTCTGTTTTAGTTCAATAGCATGTTTTATTCTTAAACAAAGAAAAATGAAAGAAACCTCTTTAAAAGCAGGTCAGTGTAAGAAAAAGGTATTAATTCCAATGAAAGTTGATTTTTCTATTTGGGACATCTGCTGTATGGGGGGCCACTACTGGACAGGTGGGCTGTATTTGGAGGAACAATGAGAGAATCACCTGAAGCCAAAGAAAAATCAGGTGATTGGTTAACTGGTTCTTTGTGTGTGGTTTCTTCAGCCATTGATTTGTCCTGCCTCCAATGTATGTTACTAAGGGTGCAAACCCCTACTGTCTGTGTGCTATAGCTCTGGAAACAAAGGGAGAAAAATAAATCAAAGAAAGCATTCTTCCCGTCATCTACAAGAGAGGTTATTCACTCAAAATGACTTTTTTTTAGACATTTCCAAAACTCCTTAAAATGAATTAGGCTGCTTGGGAATTGAAGAATATAAATTTAGAAGACTAGAAAAGCCATAAACCTAGAGGACACTCTTTAAGAATGCATATGGGAGTCAAAGTCTCACTCCTGAAAGATGGGCAGATTGTGTTGAAGAAGGACAGCCACTTGATTAAAGTACTCTTTTTCACAATTTTTGTATTAGTACCACCTTGCAAAATTCTGGATCCACAAAAGCTTTCTCGGCATTAAGCTGGTTTCAGAAGTTGGAAGTCTGGGTCCTATGACCATGACTGAAGTCTTAGGACTCTGGGGAAGTTCATTTTCATCCAGTGCATGTCCTCTGTCTGCCAGGGAAGCTGTCAAATGCTGAAATTTCAGTTTTCTTTCATGAAAAGACTCATGAAACCACATGAATTTTCCAAATGATCATCACTTGAATTCTCATCCTGCTCAGTTGCAGGAAAACCACTTCAATTCTTTAAGGATATTGGGAAAGCTTCAGGGAGTTCTTGGATGTCCACATCTCCTTTGGTTGCCAGGCCAGCTGCCACCTCTCTCAGGACCATCACTCAATCTGCTTCATTCGTGGTCCATGTGGCTGTTCTGCAAGTTGCCCCTGCAGCCCTAGAGAGCTTCCTTCTCATGGCTGCTGCTCTCCAGCTCCCTGATCTCCCTTAGGCTGAGCACCAGCCTCCAACCCTCCAGCACATGTCACCCCAAGTCCCTCCCGGAACTCCTTTCTGTTCTCCTCCTAGGAGTCATCACACTGATAGCCACTTTGGACAAGGACAAGTCTTGGTTTTGACAAAAGATGATGTGGTTTCCCTTGCAGATACCTGGCCTACCTACCATTGCTATCACCCTTGACCAAATGCTGGCCCTGCCTGGACACTTGGCCTTTGTTGCTACTGGCATCAAACCCTCCATTGCTTTTTCTGCTGCAATACCATAGCCACCCCCACTGACTGGGCAGAGCTGCCTCTGTCCAGGGCAGGATGCCCTGGATTTTCCTTCCTTCCACCAGAGGAAGTTGCAAAGGGGGTTGCCTTCCATCACTGAGTGTCTGCCCACTTGGTTTCCCAGGTGGAGTGAGAATTTTCACCCCTCTCCTTCAGAGGCTTTTGCTCCATGTATTTAGAGAATTCAGGGAAATGCCAGGACAGAGATCAGCAGTGCTTAAGGCTGTTCCCATGTTGTATATTTCATGATCCAAGTCACTAAAAGCTGCCTCTTTTTCAGAATATTGTAGTGTACTGTTTCTGGCAAGAATTTCACCAGAATCCTGTATCATCTCCAAATAGTCTCATGAATCAGCTTGTGGCTTTATTCCACAAAATAGCACAGGCTAATTGCTGCCTGCCTTCTGAAACTGCAGGGAACAGTATTTGGGTACTTAACTTACATTTATTGGTCCCAGAATGATTAATTCATGCACCTATTCACCCACTGAAGAAACACTCATTTTAAATCTACCAGGAATAGTGGTAAGGAATTGGTAAGGAAGGTACAAATGAACTGGAGACGTGGGTTAAATCTTTCAGTAGCTTCCAATCCAGAGGGCCAAGTTCACATGTGAAACTGTCTCTGCCTCTGTATTCACCTGAGTGACCTTAGGAAAATGTTTTAAATCCTTTGGGCCTTAGTTCCCTCATGAGAAAATGGAGATGGAAACCAACTGTCAGGTATGTTTCTTTGTACTGATGGACAAGGCTGGTTCAGTCAACACCAGAGAGCAGAACTGGGCCCAGCAGTGCAAAGTTTAATACGATATTATTAATGCAATGGCCAAAGACCATACTAGATTGCCTAATATGGTATCAAGATGGACTGACCCCCATGGCACTCCTACCAGCATGGTGCCTCCCAAGAATGAGCTCTCCATTCCTGCAGGACTTGGGTGCTTTCTGGGGAACCTGCAGTAAGATTACAAAATTCAGTCCCCCAGGGCTTTGTGAAACATGGAAACAGATAAATTAACAGTGTAGGATGGTCTTAGTCTTTGGGTGGAGCTCTTTTTATTTAACAGACATGGGACACCTACTAGATGCAGAACCCTTCGTGCTCTGCCCAGAGTGTGAACAGCAAGAACAGATTTCCTGTCCTCATGGAGGAAAATATCATGTGAGGAGATAGTTACACACAGGGTGAGAGAGAGAGAGAATCAAATGGAGGAGAGCTACTGCGTCCAGTGTACCCCAGGGGTGCATGTGGTGTGCTCTTCCAAGTTGTTCTAGGGTCAAGGTTTGTAAGAGAAAACAGAATCGTACTGGGCCTTGGGGCAGGAAGAACATTTTAAGTGATAAAATGAGGGGATTAGACAAGAAATGTCACCCCACTGTGTTCTCAAACTTGAGATACAGGACCTTGTAACAATATTTTGACCTTTCAGGGTTGACCTAAACAATTTTATTAAAAAACTATTTAAATACAAATATAGAACTGAGTATACATTTCTCAGAAGGATGTCATAAGCATATTTGTAAATTACATACAAACTAAACCATGAAACCAATAACATTCACTTTTAATTTAATTTGATGAGTGTTTTTTTTTTCCTGAACCTAAATTGCCTACAATGGACTTAGGAATGGGCTTATGATTTTCTCTTGTCAGACTGTATTACAACTTTCCTGAGGATGGCCTGTCACCTGAGTAACTATCACAGTGAAATACCCACTACATATGGGTAAAATTGTCGATGTTAAAGCCTGAGATGGCCACATGGGGGTTACGTGACCCTGCATGTTACTTTACCTCTCCGTGTCTTGCTCTCCTCATCTGTAAAATAAGGATGAAATGCTAGCACTTGCCTCTGAGGGTTGGAGTAAGAATTAGAGGATGTGACGCATTTATAGAAATTAGTGAGGTGTTGTAGAAGGATGCCTTGCACATAGCATGATGTAGCATAAGTGTCCTTCCAGTGTCAGTTATGAGTTTAAATGTTCCTTTCTAATTATGACTTTATTTGAAATCTGTGATGAATTATTTTGATGAACCAGTTAATGCAAAAGTGTTCCCCAAATCTAATGGCAAAGCATAAAAATAGCATCCAGTGAAACATGTCATCATTGAATCCTTACTGCTGTGCTCACTGCCAGTGAACTGCTGCAGGTGTGGACCTGAGCTGCTCACCTTGCAGCCTGAGCCAGGGGCTCTCTCCTGCTGTGCAGGTGTGGAGTAGGCTTGCTCATGCTCCTCAGTACTGGGTGATGACTCGGTGCTCCCACCTCGTCTCTCCTGCTGTGCAGGTGTGGAGCAGGCTTGCTCATGCTCCTCAGTACTGCGTGATGACTCGGTGCTCCCACCTCGTCTCTCCTGCTGTGCAGGTGTGGAGTAGGCTTGCTCATGCTCCTCAGTACTGGATGATGACTTGGTGCTCCCACCTCGTCTCTCCTGCTGTGCAGGTGTGGAGTAGGCTTGCTCATGCTCCTCAGTACTGGGTGATGACTCGGTGCTCCCACCTCGTCTCTCCTGCTGTGCAGGTGTGGAGTAGGCTTGCTCATGCTCCTCAGTACTGGGTGATGACTCGGTGCTCCCACCTCGTCTCTCCTGCTGTGCAGGTGTGGAGCAGGCTTGCTCATGCTCCTCAGTACTGGGTGATGACTCGGTTCTCCCACCTCGTCTCTCCTGCTGTGCAGGTGTGGAGCAGGCTTGCTCATGCTCCTCAGTACTGGGTGATGACTCGGTTCTCCCACCTCGTCTCTCCTGCTGTGCAGGTGTGGAGCAGGCTTGCTCATGCTCCTCAGTACTGGGTGATGACTCAGTTCTCCCACCTCGTCTCTCCTGCTGTGCAGGTGTGGAGCAGGCTTGCTCATGCTCCTCAGTACTGCGTGATGACTCGGTTCTCCCACCTCATCTCTCCTGCTGTGCAGGTGTGGAGCAGGCTTGCTCATGCTCCTCAGTACTGCATGATGACTCGGTGCTCCCACCTCGTCTCTCCTGCTGTGCAGGTGTGGAGCAGGCTTGCTCATGCTCCTCAGTACTGGGTGATGACTCGGTGCTCCCACCTCGTCTCTCCTGCTGTGCAGGTGTGGAGCAGGCTTGCTCATGCTCCTCAGTACTGCGTGATGACTCAGTTCTCCCACCTCGTCTCTCCTGCTGTGCAGGTGTGGAGCAGGCTTGCTCATGCTCCTCAGTACTGCGTGATGACTTGGTTCTCCCACCTCGTCTCTCTGTTTGGAGGACTGTGACATCTCTGTGAGATCTTCTGCAAAGGAATTTGGACTACACCTCTCACAAACACAAAAACAAGGGAGGAGCAAGTGCCTTAGTCTGTTGGAGGCTATTATAGCCAAATCGCATGGACCCTGTGACTTAGGGGCAACAGAAATGTGTTTCCCATGGTTCTGGGGGCTGGGAGCCTATGAGATCAAGCGGCTAGCATCTGGTGAATTAGCATCTGGTCAGGGCTCTCTTCCTGGTCCACAGATGTGGCCTCTCACTGTGTCCTTACATGATGGAGGAGGCAAGCTAGCTCTCTGGGTTCTCCAAGAAAAGAGCATGTTATGGTTTGGGCCTGAAGTGTTTCCCCAAATCTCCTATTACTGCAGGAATATTCAGTGGTAAATTGCTCAGATTATGAAAACTGTACCTTAATCAGTCCATTCTACTTTGAGTGGACTGAAAGGGTGGTAACTGTAGGCAGGTAGGGTGTGACTGGAGGAGGAGGGTCACTGGGGAATGTTCTGGAAGATCACATCTTCCCCTTTCTCTTTTGCTCTGCTTCCTGTCTCTGCCATGAGCTGAAGAGCTCTTCTCTTGGACCTTCTCCTGTCATGTTCTGCCTCACTTTGGGCCCAGAGCTATGGAGTCAACTATCTATGGACTGAGACCTCTGAAACCATGAAACCAAATAAACTGTCACTCTAAGTATTTTTTTTGGGGGGGATTGAACTCAGGGACACTTGACCACTGAGCCACATCCCCAGCCTTATTATATATTTTATTTAGAGACAGAGTCTTACTGAGTTGCTTAGTGCTTTGCTTTTGCTGAGGCTGGCTTTGAACTTGCAATCCTCCTGCCTCAGCATCCTGAGCTGCTGGGATTACAGGCAAGCACCACCACACCTGGCCTTTAAGTTGTTTTGCTGGTTTTTTGGGGGTTTTTTTGTCATAGCAATCCAAAACCTAAGTAAAATAAGACCCTAATTCTGTTCTGAGAAATTTTCCCTCATGACCTAAGTAAGCATCTCTGGAAGGCCCTACCTCCTAATACCACCACCTTGGTGTTAGGATCTCAGCATATGAGTATATGAGTTTTGGGGAAACATAAACTTCTATAGCACATGGCTTAAGAAATCCTGGTCCTACATGATTGCCATGATCCAGATGATGACAATATTACTTTAAGGAAATATGAACAGAATTCTTGTTAAGCCTGGGTGCTATTGAAATATATTATTTCAGGAATTTGGAAAGGACATTGTTTTAGATAACTCCTTAAGGCCTTTAAAATATTACCTAGGAACAGTTCCACATGCCAGGCATCATGACAAGCCCTTTGTAAATGGCATCTTGATTAATCCTTAGAACCTTCCTATGGTGGGGACATGTTTATGATAAAAAGTCAGAAGTTTAGGGATTGACTTGCTGAACATTGTTGAAGCAAATGAAAGCAGTATGAAGACATAAATGAAATGAAGCAGATTCTTTGAGTTGCTGGCCTGCAAGGCCCGGCTCCTACCCATCATTCTCATGTTTCCTTGGGAAGGACTAGAGAGATAAATCACACTCAGTGGAACCTGAGAGGTCCTGGTCTCAGACACTGCAGCAAACCGGTTGCAGCCTGCCATATTCCACATTTACCTAAGTAGGTAAGTTATGGAGTGATTGCACAGCACGGGCAGATAAAAGCCACAATCTCAAATCTGAGCTAAGACAAACTTGGGGTGAGGAGAGGCTGTTGTCTTAATGCAGTTATGAGCAGGTTTGAAGAGTCTCACAATTTCAAATACGCACAGAGAAAGGACACCCAGCTCCAGTTATGCCGCTTCCCCTCGCCAGCAAAGGAAACACGACACAGGATTCTTCCTTCAGCAGTTTATTCAGGCCTTTATTTTGACATGTCTTCTAGCTTCTACTACTACTGCTACTTCTACTGCTACTCCTACTACTACTACTACTACTACTCCTGCTACTACTACTCCTGCTACGTGCCCCAGCCTTAATAAAGCAGATAAAGCCCCAATGCACAACTGCCACGTGGATCTTTCTCATAGGGTGTTTTACAGCTACGTGCCAACTCTCCCAAAATAAGGAGTTGTTTATCACAGGCCACGGCGCTTATCAGCGCCATCTTGTAATGGCGGCCACAGTACACAGAAACTACAGTTCCCCTTTTTTTGTTTTACTAAGACAATACAGGCGAGAGTAGAGGTCCTATCCCACTGTGCAGAAGTGGCTGCATATGGTTCAGCCCTAAGGAGGCGCTTTCCCCAGATCTGGCTCCATATCAGCCGACGCCTTTTTTCATGGGGCGGGGCGTGGACGTCCAACCCGCATGCAATAGGACATGCTCTCCTTGAGGTCCACTTCAAGGAGCACTCAAGTGCAGTGCCTTGCCTCGCATCCTGTATCGTGACGATGGTGGACGAAGGGGGACAGCTGAGGCTGAACTGTGGCTGTTTAGAAATACAACGACAAACAAGTTGGCAGCACCCTGAAAGAAAGGCACGGACAGCAGAAAAGGGGAGAAATTCGGTCGTGACATCTGCCATTGTTAGATAAAGGTCAAGACGTTCCTGTGGAATCTCAGGCGAATAAACAGGAGGCCTAGTGAGCTGGCCACTTCGACATGCAGAACAAGGAATTGGGGGCTGGGCCCCGGGGGCCAGGGAAGGCCTGCTATCAGCAAGTTCCCCTCTTTTGTTTATTGCATGTCAAAGGGAATCAAGTAGCCCCTGTCTTAGGTCATCCACCGCCCCTGCACTGCTTACCCGTCTCTGGGGAGGCCCCATTCCCCTGTCTTAGGTTGCAGTGCAAGCGTGGAAGTTGCCCGTCACTGGGTACTACAAGATCAGCTCAGCATGTTGTGGCCAACAGGACATTGATATGGTAACCGTCTCCATAAACAGGACCCAAGACCGTCACCATCAAATGGCAGGTGTAGTTGGACCGTAGGATTAGCTAGCAAAGATCCTAGTGCAGAAAGGCAGGGAGGAGAGGTATGCACAGAGGAAAGATATGGTAGAAGTTCCAGCATTAGAAGAGTAACAAAAGAAGGACATGTCGATCCCAGTGCAATGTTATAATAACTTGGGGTGCAACGACCATGTCAAAGGTTTACTGTTTAAGATGCGCAAGCCAGACCTGTGGCGAGTTGCCATTTTCTAAAGCAGCAAGAGCTTGTATGATCATAGCCTTATCGTGAGCACTGCGGGCCTTGAGGCGACAGAGAAACCACAAGCAGAGAAACATACCAAAGCAACACATTGCACCAAAAATGCTTACTCCTACCCACTCCTTAAAAAAGGAAAAGGCAGATGACAACCAATTGGTAAATTGACCCAAGGTCATTGGATCGACACGGGTGTTATTCAAAACAGCAATCTGAGTTAGTTGAGACTGGATCAAGTTTTCTGCTTCCATGGACCAGGTTCTGGATAGATACTCTCCGATGATGCATGAGGCATTTCTGGAATCATAAAATCTGACAGAGGTTATACATAAATGTGCTCTTTGATCAATACAACCCAAATGTACTAGGTCAGACAATTCCTCAACTTGAGCTTGAAGTAACTCTATCCTTTGATTAGCAGCCAAAATCCCAGATAAAATGTGTTGATTAATTCTACTTTGAGATTTAGAAATTACTTGATTGTATTTTTACTGAAAAGCAAATTTATAGTAAACACATTTATCTCAAATATCTGTAACTGAAAAGGCAGAGTATCTGATAAATGTAAATATAAAACATAAATTATGGGTTTTCTGTTGAAGAAAAACAATTAGGCAAATATATATTATCTAATTAATTAGGCATGTACTAATTAATTTATAGATTAACAAATATAGGTTATATAAATATCTAAATATATATATATTAAGAATAAGAACATGACTTATAATTGTATTAACTTTATGTAACCACGTGGTCTTAAAATATTTGGATCCATTTAAATTTATTTTTAACTAGGAGTGCACTCTTCTATGTGACATCACTTGATGTAACTGAAATAAGATCCTTGAGTATACATTTTTATTTTTATAGTTAGAAATGAAAATAAGGATTTTTTGGTCATCACAGGAACTTTGCCGGCTTGTTCCTGTGGCAAGCAAATGCATCCTCATAACCTTCAAAATTAAAAGTAAAATATAAAGAAGCATATTTGATATCTCTCATCAATAGAACATTATTCAGTAACACAACTATAGAGAAAAAGTCAGGTTATTTAACTTAGAACTCGCTTAAATTTAGGACTGTAACATAGAAACCTGTGGAATTAAATTTTGTCTGAAAAAGATATCTTTTGTTAGCATTTACAGGTAGGCATTTTTAAAAAATACAGGCTCTGAGCAGCTCCGGTAGAAATCTGAAACACAGCAGTACAGGTTAGTGGCTGGAAGGCGGGACTAGAAGTCCTGTCTGAGTGACTGTGGAAGAACCAATGAGAATGAAAAGTCCTCCCGGAGCCTTGGACTCCACCCACATACAGGGGCAGAACTACTGGAGGCATAGGGAAGGGTGGAGCAGCATCAGGTACTGGCTCCTCCTCTAGATTTTCAACTTCCTCCCCAGAACTGGATTTATAACCCTTCTCACAGCAGGCTTTTACATCTGTTGTTTCCAGTTTTTTCTTTCTTATCTTAGTCTTACGTAATTGTTGTAATAACTTGTCCAATTCCTCAGAACTGTCCGAGCTACTTGTGTCCTTGGGAGTTTTTAACTCAGTCAAGTCCAGATAGAGCCTTTTCCTCTGTTTAACTTCAGACTCCCTTGTCTGTTCATCCCTCTTACTCCTAATACCTTCTGCTACCTCGCTATGTGACCCCTCCGATTTTTCTTCATGCAATTGCTCAAGAACGGCCTGACCCTCGCTCACAGCTTTCTGACATTTACCATCCATTATACATCCTCTAATTAACTTCCAAAGTAGTATAACACCATCCTTCAAGATACCCTGCTCACGAGCGAAATCCAGGTCCTTCCCTAATTTGTCCCAGCTGGGAATCGTCAGACTCCCTGAAAAAACAAACCAAAGAGCTACAGAGTCAGTCTCTTCTAAAAACCTCTGTAATGTGCTTTGCTTCACTTTAAGTTCCTTAGAATGCAGCAGCCCATCCAAGGCCAGCAAAATTGGGCTTGAGGAGTTAACACCCATAATGTTTTCAAAACTATGAAGAAAGTGAAAGTAGAAAGCCCCGCTCTCTCTTTATCTACAGAGGAGCGTCCTATTTTATTTTTTTTATTTTATTTTTTTCTGCTCTCTCTTTATCTACCGAGGAGCTGCCCCGCTTTAATCGCGGATCCCATTTACCTGGGACTTATTCCGGCTCTCTCTTTATTTACCGAGGAGCGCCCCGCTTTCATTTGCGGATTCCCATTTACCCGGGAATTTATTATTTTTTCCCCGCTCTTTCTTTATCTACAGAGGAGCGTACCCCGCTTTCATTTGCGGATTCCCATTTACCCGGGAATTTATTATTTTTTCCCAGCTCTCTCTTTATCTACAGAGGAGCTGCCCCCGCTTTCATTTGCGGATTCCCATTTACCCGGGAATTTATTATTTTTTCCCAGCTCTCTTTATCTACCGAGGAGCTGCCCCGCTTTAATCGCGGATCCCATTTACCTGGGACTTATTCCCGCTCTCTCTTTATTTACCGAGGAGCGCCCCGCTTTCATTTGCGGATTCCCATTTACCCGGGAATTTATTATTTTTTCCCAGCTCTCTTTATCTACCGAGGAGCTGCCCCGCTTTAATCGCGGATCCCATTTACCTGGGACTTATTCCCGCTCTTTCTTTATTTACCGAGGAGCGCCCCGCTTTCATTTGCGGATTCCCATTTACCCGGGAATTTATTATTTTTTCCCCGCTCTCTCTTTATCTACAGAGGAGCGTCCCCCGCTTTAATTGTGGATTCCCACTTACCTGGGAATTTACTGGTGCACCACCCTTGACTGCTGAAGGTTCTGGATCCTGGGTTCCAGGAGGTTTCCCAGTCCGGGCCACCAACTGCCGTGTCCCCTCGCCAGCAAAGGAAACACGACACAGGATTCTTCCTTCAGCAGTTTATTCAGGCCTTTATTTTGACATGTCTTCTAGCTTCTACTACTACTCCTACTGCTACTTCTACTGCTACTCCTACTCCTACTCCTACTACTACTACTCCTGCTACTACTACTCCTGCTACGTGCCCCAGCCTTAATAAAGCAGATAAAGCCCCAATGCACAACTGCCATGTGGATCTTTCTCATAGGGTGTTTTACAGCTACGTGCCAACTCTCCCAAAATAAGGAGTTGTTTATCACAGGCCACGGCGCTTATCAGCGCCATCTTGTAATGGTGGCCACAGTACACAGAAACGGCTCACTACACAGTTACATGAGGCTTGGGCCTTATTATCATTTCTTAGAATACTTGAAACAATCCAATGAGGATTTTTAGTGAATATTGACTGGGAATGTCTAGAAAAATGGACACTGCCATCATAAATACTGTTAATAAATGCTGTGCTGAATCAATTGTAAATCTATAAAGTTTAAAAAAAGTTAAAAGTAATTTTCAACAATATTTTTTTCTGTTATGGAAGAGAAAGTCCTTGTTCTGCGTTTTCTACAGACTGACTCTGACCCTGATAATTATAACTGAAATATTGGATTTCTTTACTTCTTTGCCTAAAACTGTTCTAACCAACAATCTTAGTTGACTTCTACTGTCCACCTTGTAGCAATAGCCTGTGAACATTGAGAAAGAAGTACAAGGATTGTTATGGTGGTCTCTTAAGATTCTGCTGCTGAGAAATTCCTTTTGCTTTGTCCTTCTCTCCCCCAGATCGCTCTTTTGGTTTTGCTTTCTTGGTAAGAAGGGTATCTTGTCACTGTTATGTTCTGACTGGCTGAAAAGGAACCACCAGCCACATAGAAATTGCCATAGTTTAGACAAGAAATTGGCAATTATCCCCACTCTGCTATCTTTCATTTGGGTAATAACAAGAGGAAACACTGAGAGTGATGATTTTATTTTACTTGGAAGAAAAGTTTGAATGTAGAAAAAAAAACCCAAACAGTTCCCACAGATAAAACACTCATGGTGAAATATGTCTCCAGTCTCCAAAAGAATAATTTTATCTGCTGCAAGAGGAATGTGTAGAACTATGATGCTGTAACTGTGGGGACTGTAAAACTATGCTGTGTTAGGATTTCATTTCTAAAGATCTAAAGAAAATCCTAAGATGGAAAAAATTAAGAAAGTAATCAAAAAAGACCCTGTAATTCGGTCTGAAAACTGTTACCTTCCTTGGGGAATTCTGTCATATCTTCTTAATAAATCCTAGACTCTTCCTTCACATCAGGAAGGATGAGGCTCTCCTTTTTCTTTCCTGATGTCAGTTAACCCTGTAACCTACAGAGCAGGGCACATGTGAGAAAACTGCCCAATCCCACCCACATTGAACACAGAAGAGTGTTGTCATTACAACATCAGGATAAAACACTGGTATTTTTAAAAATAATGTGCAAATGTGAGGCTCCAAGAATGGAAGGGTGGTTTAAAATGAGAAAATATAATAGAGTATACTCTTTTAAACGATTGAATGAGGAAAAGTTATTTGATTGTCTTTATATATTAAAATATGAGAATATGTAATATACATACCAGGCCAATCATTCATTTTTAATTTTTTATTTGTTTTAATTAGTTATGTATGACAGTAGAATTCATTTGTAATTTCTTCCTTTTATGAGTGTACAGGTTTCAGAATCATATTGGTCATGTAATCACATATATACATACAGTAATGATGTCTGTTTCATTTTACTATTCTTTCTACCCCCATATCCCCCAATCTTACCTTCCCTTCACTTACCTCTACTTAATCTAAGGTAACGCTATTCTTCTCTAGTGCCTCCTACCTTACTGTGAATTTATTTCCACATATTAGAGAAAATACTTGGCATTTTTTGAGGGGATTGGCTTATTTTGCTTAGCATGATATTCTCCAACTTCACCCTTTTACTGGTAAATACCATAATTTCATTTTTCTTTAAAGCTGAGTAATACTTCATTGAATATATAAACCACATTTTCCTTATCCATTCATTTATTGAAGGATACCTAGTTTGGTTCCATAGTTTAGCTATTGTGAGGTGAACTGCTATAAACATTGATATGCTGCATTAATGTAGTATGCTGATTTTAAGTCCTTTGGGTATAAATAAAGGAAAGAAATCTTCAGACCAATATCACTGATGAACATAGATATAAAATTCAGGCAAATCACATACAAAAACATATTAAAAAGATAGTGCACCATGATCAAGTGGGATTCATCCCAGGGATGCAGGGTTTGTTCTACATACAGAAATCAATAAACTTAATTCATCATATTAATAGATTTAAAAACAAGAATCATATGATCATCTCAATAGATGCAGAAAAAGCATTTGACAAAATACAGCACATCTTTATGTTCAAAACACTAGAAAAAACTAGGGATAGTAGGAACATACCTCAATATTGGACAAGCTATATATGCTCAACCCAAGGCCAGCATCATTCTAAATGGAAAATAAAATGAAAGCATTCCTGCTAAAGACTGGGACAAGACAAGGGTGTCCTCTTTTACCACTTCTATTCAACATCATCCTTGAAACTCTAGCAATTAGACAAAAGAAAGAAATTAAACACATACTAATAGGTAAAGAAGAAATCAAACTAACACTATTTGCTAATGACATGATTCTGTATCTAAAATATCCAAAAAAATTCCACCAGAAACTTCTAGAACTAATAAAGAAAGTTAGCAAAGTAGCAGGATATAAAATCAAAACCCATAAATCAAACACATTTCTACACACCAGCAATGAATCCACTGAAAGAGAAATTAAGAAAACTACTCCATTAACAACAGCCTCAAAAAAATCCTGGGAATCAATCTACCAAAAGAGGTGAAAGACCTCTACAATGAAAACTACAGAACACTAAAGAAAGAAATTGAAGAAAACCTCAGAAGATGGAAAGATCTCCCATGCTCCTGGATAGGGAGAATTAATATTGTCAAAATGGCCATAATACCAAAAGTGTTACATAGACTTAATGCAATTCTTATTAAAATCCCAATGACATTCTTCATAGAAAGAGAAAAAAACAATTATGAAATTTATTTGGAGAAATAAGAGACACAGAATAGCTAAAGCAACCCTTTGCAAGAAAAGTGAAGCAGGAGGCATCACAATACCAGACCTTAAACTATACTAGATTGCTATAGTAACCAAAACAGCATGGTATTGGCACCAAAATAGACTTGTAGAACAATGGTACAGAATAAAGAACACAGAGACAAACCCACATCAATACAGTTATGTCATAATAGACAAGGGTGCCAAAACTATTCACTGGAGAAAAGATAGCCTATTCAACAAAAGGTGCTGGCAAAACTGGAAATCCATATGAAGCAAATTGAAATTAAACCTCTATCTCTCACCCTTCATAAAAATCTACTGAAAGTGGATCAAAGGCTTAGGCATTAAAACAGAGACCCTGAGCCTAACAGAAAAAAAAAGCATAGGCCCAAATCTTCACCATGTCAACCTAGGATCTGACTCCATAACAAAACTCCAAAAGCACAAGAAGTGAAATCAAGAATCAACAAATGGGATGGACTCAAATGAAGAAGTTTCTCAGCAAAGGGAACAATTAATGAAGTGAAGAGAGAGCCTACCGATTGGGCAAAAATCTTTACCTCATGCTCCGCTGATAAAGCATTAATCCCTAGGACATATAAAGAACTCAAAAACCTTAACACCAAAAAAGCAAATAACCCAGTCAATAAATGACACTTCACAGAAAAAATACCATTGATCAACAAATATATGAACAAGTGTTCAAAATCTCTAGCAATTAGAGAAAAGCAAATCAAATCTAAGATTTCATCTCACTCCTGTCAGAATGTCAATCATCAAGAATATAGGCAACAATAATTGTTGGTGAGGGTGTGGGGGAAAGGCACACTCATACATTGCTGGTGGCAATGTATGGTTGGAGATTCCTCAGAAAACTTGGAATGGAACCACCATTTGACCCAACTATCCCACTCCTCAGTTTATATACAATCATTCTTATTAAAATTTATGGAAAGTTGCCTTGTATAGGATGTAAGAAAAAAACCCACAATTCATGGGTGCTGTATATATTCCCATCACACGTATGTGTCCATGACACTCCTCACCTGTCAAATCCACACATTCTGTGTCCTGTCATTGCATTTTAACAATAGCCAATGTCATGTTTGGTGAAGGAGAGTAGAAATAGTTTAATTCTATAATCATCATGTTAAATTGTTCTGGGAATGATACAATGAAGTTAGGGGGAAACTTCGATCAGAGTTCTATATCCTGGTTAGAAAAAGGCAATATTTTCAGATGATATGATGAACTGCCTGGAAAACCCAACCATAATACTGAAAAACACTCTAAGAACAGGAGGAAAATTGAATAATCAGGTTACAGAATTGAAATACAGAAAGTGGCAGTGTTTTTAGTACAAATTAGAATGAAATACACCAGACACTGAGCTATATAAGGAAGCTGCATGTGCACCTATGCACTTGTCATCTGGCTGAAGAGAAGCATGCAGCAGAAGTCACAGTGCCCTCCTGACCATGTTCTTCCTTGGAGGTGGTGTGTATCTTGAGATTGGTTTTGGCCATTTTCACACAGGTATATGTATGCATGCCTGGATTCCATCTATGGCTTATTTGATGCCCATGAAAATGGTGTCACTCTGAAAGGGTTCCTTCTGAGCCTACTTGTGTTGGTCGGCAGCAGGTTGGTGGAGTTCTGCTGGGAGGGTGTGTGGGCTGCAGCATGCCACTGCCTGGCTATGGGTTCTTGCATTGCCAGAATGCAGCTCTGCTTATTCCATTGCTTGGGTGTGAAATTTCATGTACAAGTCTCCTTTTCACAAATGTGAATGTTTCTCCAGCCCCATGGATCTGCAGTATGTACCAGGGCCTGGGTAAAATTCCAAATATTCTTCACCTTTTCTAGCCAAGCCCAGTTGCTCTCAATTTATTTGCCAACCACAGTGTATATAAACTCATTATTTCACGCTCTCCCCCAAACATTTGCTTTTATTAATCTTTTTATTTTTTTACTATATCAGCTATAAATATGTAAAAAAAAATATAAAGGAAATTAAAAAATGACATTCTCAATAGCACTGACAAAATTTTTAGGAATAAAATTTACAAACAATGTGGCCCAGAATTTATTTTTTAACTCTTGAAAAAAGAATATGAACAATGACTTTAGTAAATAGTGATACATTTTTCCTTAGTTGCAAAGACTCTAAATTGAAGAGCTAAAAATTTTAATCTAATTTATTCTACAAATTCAAAGCCTAAAGCAATTTCCCTCTATGTATTTAAAAAGAGTATATTAATGTATACATAATTTTATGTGTAAGGATATATATATCCATAATTTATTTCCTTTCATTTGTGAATTATACATAATAGTTGGGTCCATTTTGATGTAACCATACAGGATGGTCCATTTCAGTGCCCCCTGACTATGTTTCCTCCTCTCCTCCCTCCCCCTATTCCACTTTCTCTACTTTCCTGGTCTTCCTTTTACTCATTTATTCATTTATTAACTGATGCTCTATATAAATAATGTCAAGGGTGAAATTCACTGTGTTGTGTTCACTCATGCTCATGGTGTAATTGTGTCAAATTCATCCTGCATTTCCGCCCTTTTCCCAACCCTCCCCCTCCCTCTCAATCTGCTTCAACTCCATTGATCTTCCCTATGTCTTCAGGATATCTGACCCCTCCCATTTTATCCCTTACTTTGCTCTAATTTCAACTCTTAATTCTCTGAGTCTTAGCCATGACTTTAAAAAAATAAAAGAAAGAGGTTAAAATAGTGCTAGCAAACATTAATCATTTTATGACACACTTAAATGGTATAGTGCTGATGCAAGACAAGAAGATTGGTCCTCAAACTGGTGGCTCTAGAAAAAAAATTTCAGGGATAATACAAACAAAAAAGATGGTATCTCAACTCCCTGGAAAAAAGATATACCCTGTGGATGTTACTGGAGATTTTGGCTAACAATTTTAAAATAAACAAATGGAATCTCTACCTGACCATGTACATACATACAGTTCAGGAGAATTAAATATTTTAAAGAAAAAATAAAACTAAAATAACTGGATAAAATTTTTGGTGATTATGTGATCTTGAACACAAAGGCAGAAACCACCAAGAAGAAATCTGACAACACCAAAATGAAAATCTTCAGCTAAATGATAGAATTTAAGCATATAAAGAAAAATAAACCAGAAAAAAATTATGAGGGTTAATAGTCCAAGCATTAGAAAACTTCTGTGGATATGAGGAAAAGGTGTACTTCAGTAGGAAAGCACAGATCACAAACAGGCAAATTATAAAAGCAGCATCATAACACCACCAATAGTCTTGAAAATGTGCATTATATCAATAATGAAGTACACAGGAATGGCTGAGTTGTGGGGAAAAAGCAACACAAACTCATAATGCACTTTTGTAGGGAAATTTGCTTCTTTCAAAAGCCAAATTGTACACCTTTTTGACACAGAAGTTCCAGTACTAGAAATTTGTCACCAGGGAAATTGAGATAGGTGTAGTGGGCAGGTGCACCCCAGATGTGAGTGCCCACCAGGAGCCAGGTAGGCCTGGGCTTGAATCCCAGAGAAATAACCCACTAAGCCTACCTTTTCATAAAAGTAACAGATAATAATTAATCACACCCTCAGAGTTGTGAGGATAAAAGGGGGAAGCAACGCATGTCGAGAGCTTAACAGAACACCTGGTGCATAGAAAATGCTCTACAAATTTTCACAACTCCAATTGCCATGACTATTAAGGTCTATCCCTAGTCATTGCAATGAGATACAGAATTATGTTTTTTGACACATTACTGGGAATTACTGGTCATATTCTCTTTCTTTCTAAGATTTATCATTAAATGAACATGCAACTTATATAGACAGCATTTTTGCCGTGAATACATTTCTGTCATATGTCTAGTCCTGCCACCTCTAGGTAGGGAAGCGGAGCCACTGTCATGAGGAAAGAGAAAGGGGTCACTTAACGTGAATCTGCCTAAAAGGTACAAAAAAATTGCAGTAAAAATAAATAAGAAGAAATAACTGTATTTTATTACTATATCTTGAAGATTAAAACAAAAAATTGCGGAAATTTTTTTTTATTCTTTACAACATTTAAAAATCATAATGGTGCTAATTACTAATGCTTAAATGAATAGTGAACTATGTTGAATGAGTTTGGGGGCATAGATTTTCTTATGAGAGGTGTGTTACAGCAACTATTA